>NC_051083.1:111577346-111669346 GCF_004664715.2 Peromyscus leucopus
TGAGTCTGTAGATAATGCTAAGCCTTTAGGCTGAAGATGGATGCCCCAACATTGCAGAGGAACCTTGGGTGATTGTCCAGGTAGCCAGCTGTTTCTGTCATTTCTCACATTTTTTGGGAAATCACTTGATTGTACTTCTTGCTTAATCAGTTAATATTATTTCTTCTCAGGTCTCTGAGGGAGTTGAAGACTGATAATCATAGTTATAGTTTTCACTGTTAACAAATTCAGAAAAGAAATTCACTAAAGAGGTGTAGACTGTGTAAGTTTGAAAGATATCAAAAGATAATTTGGGTTGGTACTAACAAATTAGGATAGAAGGTAAATTAGATAAAATCTTTTGGATTCACAAAGATAGGATAGATAATGGAGTATTTTCTCTGAATTTATCAAATGCAATGGACCAGACATTGTTTGATATTTTATTGCCTGTATATATTGTATATACTTATTATATATAGTTTTGAATATATTAGTTATAGCCTTTTATTATTTTAGACAAAAAGGGAAGAATGTGGTGATATATTGTGTACCACAATATATCTTACTTGGAGATCAGAGGACAGAGCCAACCACTAAATTAGACATAGAGGTCAGGCAGTGGTGGCACACACTTTAATCCTATCACTGGGGAGGCAGAGATCTGTCTGGATCTCTGTGAGTTCAATCCACACTGAGCTGCATGAGAAAAACAGAACAGGCAGTAGTGACACACACGTTTAATCCTAGGAAGTAATATGCAGGATACAGAAAGGTATATAAGGTGTGAGGAAACAGGAACTCTCTTGAGGCTGAGGATTTCATTAGAGGTAAGCCAGTGGCTGGCTTCTGCTTCTCTAATCTTTCAGCTTTCACCCCAATATCTGGCTTCTGGGTTTCTATAAATAAGACCATTTAGCAGTTGATTTACACCCCAGTAATCAGATCAATGAATACCCTAACTGTCATCATAAACTTTCATCCAGTAACTGATGGAAGCAGATACAAGAGATCCACAGCCAAACACCAAGCCAAGCTCCAGGAGTCAGTCGAAGATAGGGAAGAGGGGTTATATGAGCAATTGGCATCAAGATCATGATGGGGAAACCTACAGAGACAACCAGACCAAACTAGTGGAAATCATGAAATTTAGACAACACCCATGGAGTTCCCCGGAATTAGACTAAGCTCTCTGCATAAGCAAGACAGTTGTGTAGCTTCATCTGCTTAAGGGGTCCCTAGCAGTAGGATCAGGATCCATCCTGGTGCATGAGCTGGCTTTTTGGAGCCACTGCCTCTAGTGGAACATCTTACACAGCTTGATGCGGGGGAGGGGCCTGGACCTGCCTCAACTTGGTGTATCAGTCTCTTTTGCTCAAGCTTCTCTTCAGTGTGACACTCACTCCACTTTCTGTTGCCTTCTGATCAGGATGTAGCCAGCCAGTATTATGTTCTGCTTACACACCACCGTGGTCCCTGCCATGATTGATAATGGACTGAACCTCTGAAACTGTAAGCTGCCACAACAATTAAATGTTTTTCCTTTGTAAGAGTTGCCATGGTCATGCTGTCTCTTCACAGCAATAGAAACCTTAAGATAAAATGCATATGCTTTAAGGACTCTGATAGTAACAGAAGGAATAGAAATAACAAATGAGCTGTTTTCATTGCAGATTCAGTAGTCTTCCACTTATTTAATTTTATCTTACTATATTCTCAGTTCTCCAAACTGGCTGCTTAAATAACTGTTCTTCATAGCACAAAGCATGTTTAAATGGAGTGAAAAAAAGACACATTTTTTAAAGGTGACCTAATTGTACTACAAGTTGAAGTAGCACTTTCACTTTCATTATACTTTCTGCACTTTTTTGAAAGAACTTATAAAGTAGTCCATGTAAGTATGCTCTGATGAGTCCTTATGTAGGAATTAATTAATTAACGACTCCTTGGTGATCTTGCCAAAAATATCTTAGTAGTTGCAAATAAATGAAAAGTGTCTTATTCAGTAGTGTATATACATGCAAAAAAATCTGGGAATTAACTGAAATTGTAAAATTAAAAGGTCACTTTCACAACATTTCCCTCTAAATTTAAAAGTGAATTTGAGTACTTGTCTCACTGTATTTATACCAAATCTAATACAAAATGGATACATCGACACTTTTTCCTCCTAATAGCCTAATGTAGAAAAAAGCCAAACATGATTTTCTTATAAGAATGAATTTTTAATCATGTAATTTCTATTCTTCCAGTGGTCTTAGTATTTTCATAGTCTAACATAAATAAATTATTTTTCTTTTTGAAAAGTTTCTATGTGTCAAAAACATTTAAAAGTCAACAATTTCCAGTTCCCAATAAGATTTTGTTTTAAAAACCTATATTCACTTATAAATATGCAATATTGTGAACTAAATAATTTAAAGTCCATTAACTTTAAATACTACATTAATTCTACAAATATTTAGTGAGTTTTTCTAAATGCCAGAAACTATTTTAAAAAATTAAGTATATATCAGTATGCATAATGATTCTCATGTTCATATGAATTCTCAAAGTTTATAGAACACAAAGTTCAGGAAACTCTGATAAGAACATATTTGAGAAGAAATGCTAGGATGTGGTACAATAAACATTTCAGTTATCAGAGGACTGTTGCAAAGCAAAGGGCTATTAATGTAAAAGGCCTAAGGGAAGAAAATGCTGATGTGTTCAAATAATAGAAAAAGACCAGTGTAACTATTATTAAGTAAGCAAAAGTTCAAGTACTAAAATGTATACTCAAGGAGATAAAAAATATATAAGAATACTGGTGGTATATAGCTGTATGACCTTGGGGTATTATTTTGAGGCTTGGAAAGTCATTCAGGTTTTGAGTTGAATAGTTCAATGATGTGACATAGTTTTTCAAGGAATATCTTTGACAATTGGGTAAGAGACATACTGCAAGTGTAGTTTGAATGGACAGTAGAGATGAAAATGATTTATGAAGAGGATAAGAGAAGTACTTCTTGAATGATAGAATGAATCTTTGAAACCCACTTCTCTATAATAAGAATGGGAACACCAGCTTCAAAAATTCAGCTTTTACAGAACTCTGGATGCTAAGTGACATTTGCAACAATACAGGGAACCTTCATTCAAGAAAAATGAAGTGCTCTTAGTAAGATTACCAAAGCATGTGCATTTTCCCCTTTCCTTCCCATTGTCTTCTCTCCTCAGATCCTACTTAAAATAACTCCCAAATTACAATAAACTCTATCAGTCTAGAGCCACTGGAGAAGACTAACAGGCCATTAAGCAAGAGTATTTTCATTATTTGACCAGTGTGCTGGCTCTGTAGACACACTCAATCTCATTCAGAACCACTCAATACTAGAAGCGTTTCCATGAGGTTCTTTCAGAAAAAACAATTAGTGACTGCTGTTTAGAATCTCAATTCTCTGAGACATAATACATGTTGAATTATACAAGACAATTACTAAAATCTTAATGGAAAATCTGTGGAAGGAGATATCACCATATTTTTTGAAGAGATCTGATATATATCTAGAACTCTACAAATAAGTGTGTATGTATGTGTCAATGTACAAAACTAGACTAAAACTTAGCAGACCCTAGTATATTAAAAAATCTGATGATGAACATCTGGAAACAGAACATAGAATGTTAAGTCACAGTTCTCTACTGCTAAAAATGAGTTTACACACATATTCACACACACACACACACACACACACACACACTTGCCATTTCAGTCCTAGTCATTCTACAGTTTAAAGCAATAGATTCACAATAAGTCAGATTCAGATTAAATAAACCTCTAAATGGTTTACGGTATGTGTAAAAATGTACATAGGCTTGGAAGAGAGAGGAAAAGGAATATAGACAATTATATAAAGAAATAGTTTTAAAAATCCACAAAGATACCTCCACAATAGACTACTGGCAATAGTCAAGAGAAAACCCGAACTGACCTACTCTGGTGATAGATGGCCAAACACCCTAACTGTCATGATAGAACTCTCATCCAATGGCTGATGGAAGTGGATGAAGAGATCCACAGTCAGGCTCCAGGAGTTAAATTGGCGAGGGAGTGGAAGGATTGTATGAATGAGAAATGTTGAGACTGTTACTGGAAAAATCACAGGGACAAATAGCCAAACTAGTGGAAACACATGAATTATGAACCAAGAGCTGAGGAGCCCCCAAATGGATCAGGTCCTCTGGATAAGTGAGACAGCTGATTAACTTGAACTTTTTGGAAGGCCCCCAGGCAGTAGGACCAGGACCTGTCCTTAGTTCATGAGTGGCTGTTTGGAGCCTGGGGCCTATGCAGGGACACTTTGCTCAGCCTGGGTGAAGGGAGGAGGGATTGGACCTGCCTGGAATGAATCTACCAGGCTGAGCTAAATCCCCAGGGGAGTCCTTGCCCTGGAGGAGATGGGTGCTGTGGGATGTGTCAACTTACAGACTAATAGAAATGGGTTAAATTAAGATATAAAAACTAGATAACAAAAAGCCATGCCACGGCCATACAGTTTGTAAGCAATATAAGTCTCTGTGTATTTACTTGGTTGGGTCTGAGGGGCTGTGGGACTGGCAGGGAGAGAGATTTGTCCTGACTGTGGGCCAGGCAGGAAAACTCTAGCTACAGATGGGAAATGGGCTATGGGTTGGGGGGAAGGGGGTGGGAGGAGGGAGGACAGGGGAATCCGTGGCTGGTATGTAAAATTAAATTAAATACAAAATAAAAAATAAATAAATAAACAAGAATTAAGATAAAAAATAAAGTCTTTAAAAGACAGTAAAATTAATACAAAAAATAAGCCATGTAAAGATGGAAATTACAGAGTCTAGATTATATTGTCTTTGCAACACATTCATGAAATGATTGTAAACACACTGCACAGGGCTTTTATTGATCAAACTATAATTCTGCTTTGTCAGTGGCCATTAAAACATTAAGGATGGAACTGAAAATAATCATCCTGAGCTAGATAACCAAGACCCAGAAAGACAAACATGATATGTACTCACTTAAAAGTAGATATTAGCTCTTGAGGATAATCACACGACAATTCACAGGCCCAGAGAGCTAAAGTACCATGGTGCACTCTAGGGGAATGTATAGATCTCCCAGAAAAGGGGAAATAGAATACATTTTGCATGTGAACTGGTAGCAGGTGGGATGAGAACAGAAGGAATCAGCTTGGGGAAGAATGGGCAGAGGGAAACAGTACCATGAGAAACAACTAGAATATGGGAGCATTTAGGAGGAAGTGTGGAAACCTAGTGCAGTACAAACTTCCTGGAACCTATGAAGGTGACCTGAGCAAAGACTCCAAGTAATCGAGGATAGGGACCCTGAACTGGCCATCTTCTGTACCAGGCAAGACGTTCAGTGGTGTGACTGGAACGCCAACCCAACTACAAAAACTTGGACCAATGAACTATCCTACATGCAAGGTGTGCTAGAGCAAAGGTGGTCTAACTTGAAGCCTAAATTACAAGAGGGAACCCATGTCCTCCCTGGATGGCTAGGAGCAGAATGACAAAGCTGGAGAGAACAGAAAGTGGAAGCTGGAATGCCAGAGACCTAAAGTAGAACCAAATAGGATTGACTAAATGAGTCAGTCAGTAAGTAAGTAAACAAACAAACAAATAAATAAATAAATGAAATGATTCCTAATGATATTCTACTACACTCATCGACTGATGCCTAGCTGATCAGAGTGCCTCATCATCAGTGAGGCTTCAGCTGGCAACTGATGAGAACAGATGCAGAAACACACAGCCAAATATTAGTTGGAGTTCAGAGATCCCACCAAATAGAGGGAGGAAAGATTGTAGGAGCCAGAAGGTCTAGGAAACTAGAATATAGCCCACAGAATCAACTAAGCAGGGCTCATAGTAGCTCACAGAGACTCAAACAGAAATCTTGGAAGCTACATGGGTCTGTGCTAGGTCTGATGTATACATTCTGTGGCAGTATAGCTTGATGTTCTTGTGAAATTTGTGGGACTCCCAAGATTGGGAGTGGGGTTTTGTTTCTGACAGTCTTGTCTTCTCTTGGACCCTTTTCCTCTACTGGGTTGCTTTTCAGCCTTGACATGAGGGTTTGTGCCTAGTCTTATTGTAAGTTATGCCTTGTTTGGTAGATATCCCTGGGAGGCTGCTCTTATATGAAGGGAAATGGAGGAAGAGTGGATCTGGGGAAAAAGGGAAGTGGGGGAGGGAAGAACTGGGAGGAATGGATGCTAGAGAGGCTGTGGTTGGAATGTGTTGTATAAGAGAAGAATAAATAGGAAGGAAAAGGAAAAAATAGTTAAAGACCTAATTTTTTTTCCACAAAATTTATTGATTACATTAACAATCGTTAAACAAATTGATTTTGAGACACTTAGGACATTGTCAGAGTGTAGTTCATTTTAGCAAATAGCTCAAGCACTGAAGGTGAATCAAAGACCAATTAAACTGCAGAGTTGTGGAGTGCAGTCCTATTGGATATGTCTACTAAGCATCCCATATCTAATAATGCTCAAGGAACAGAGTTGGCTAGGAAGAAGGAACAGAGGAAGAAGAAAGGAAAGGTTATAAGAGCAGAGGATCAGGGAATTTACTGTGAGATTGTGTTGTTTAGTAACATCAGAAGTTATTCCAATAAAGTCTTATCAGTATGACCACCCAAACATTTACAGACCAAGGATGAATCCACAAAAATATCAAACTGGATGGGAAAAGGCCCATGATGCCTCAAGTTTATACAAAGATCTACAGGGAACTGCTTAAAGCTGGGAACATGAAAGGTGTCATGTCATTCTTGCTGAGAGCCATTCCAATGGGAGTGAGAAGAAATATCAAAGTAGATTCAGTTTGCATTTATCTAAGGGCTAATGAGTTGATAAACATTTTTTAAAATTTATTGGCTATATGTTTTACTTTGTTTCAGAACTTTTTGTTCAATTCATTGGCTCATTTCTCTATTGACAATTTTGTTTTTTTATAAATTTAATTTTGGCTCTTCCTTTTATATCCTTGGTATTACATACTGGTCTAAAGTATACATGGCAAAGATTTTCTCCCAATTGTAGGCTATTTATTCTATTGAGAGTTTCTTTTTACTGTTCTGAATTTTTTATATTTTATTTAATCAAGCCCTGTGTTCTTTCTTTATATGTTGTGTTATTTGGATTCTAGTCAGAAATGTCATTCCTGTACCTATATTCTGAAGTGCTTTCCCTAAGTTTTCCTTCAACAGTTCTAGCATTGTCTATTTTAAATTAAGGTCTATGACTCATTTGAGTTGATTTTTGTGATAGATGAGCAATATGGAACTAAAATTCATTCTTCTGGTACTAAATATCCAATTTTCCATTATCATTTATTAAACAATTTTGTACAAGCATATGCCTATTATAGCTTTGTCAAAAATTAGTTTTCCATAGGTTTGTGGATAATTTCTTTGTCCTTTGTTATAAGGACAGGCACTATTAGGAAGTGTGGTATTCATGGATTAGGTGTGGTCTTGTTGGAGGAAGTATGTCACTGGAGTGGGCTTTGAGGTTTCTAATGCTCAAGCCAAGCCCAGTTTCACTCTCTTTTCCTGCTAATTGCCAATTTGGATTGAGAACTCTCAGCTACCTATGCAACACCAGGTCTTCCTGCACACTGCCATGCTTCCTGCCATGATGATAACAGACTAAATCTCTGAACTATAAGTCAGCCCCAACTAAATGATTTCCTTTGTAAGAGTTTCTGTGGTCATGGTGTCTCTTCACAGCAATAGAAACCTTAACTAAGACAGAAGGTGGTACCAATACCACACTGTCTTTGTCAGTATGGTTCTGTAACGTAGTTTGGGGTCAGATAATATACCACCAGCTACATTCTGTATGCTTTGGACAGCTTTTGTTATCTATGATCTTTTGTGTTTACATATTTAATTTAGTATTATTTCCAATACTGTAAAGAATGTTTTTGAACTTTTAATAAATATTGCATTATCTTTAGCAGAATAGCTATCTACACAATTTTAATTCTGCTAATCCAGGGAAAGGGAAATTATCTGAATTCTGTAGTGTTTTTATTTTCCTTTTTGAAGTGTCAAAGACTTCTTTTTAAAGGTCTTCTACTTCCTTGGTTATGTTTATTCCCAGATATTTTTTGAAGCTGCTGTGAATTGGATATTTTCCCAACATTTTTCTCAGTAAATGTGTTGTTGCACATAAGCATTTATTTGAGAGAAAAGACATGAAATTTGTCTTTTTGGATCTAAATAACCAACTGATAATAATTTTAAAAATGAGTATGCTAAAATCCTCAACTGTGTTGTAAAATGTGGATCATTTAAAAATTATTTCTACTATTTAAATACAATTCAAAAAAATATAATATAGAGGTCACCAGGTGTCACAGATTTACTGTTTATTCCTTCATTATAATTTATTCCTGCACATTATTAATTCGTTCATATACCATCTTGATATTCATCTTAACTAGAAATATTTATGCCTAAAACATCCATCTTCAATCTTACATGAAGAGCCATTGTCAAGCTTTAATATTGAAAACAATACTTTTGATAAAATAACAGTGTCTTCTGCATTCAAAAAAGGGAGAAATCGTATTTGAAGGTTTTTATTAAATAAAATACAAGGATTAAAATGATACTCATAGTCGCTATCATACAGTAGGTATAAAATAATACTCAAATGGGAGTCTTCCCTTATTATGTTGAAGATTATGTACAATATCAGGCTCTCTTTACTGCCTATTTATTTTTGTGTTTATAAATAGTTCATCAAATACATTATCAGGGTCTTTTCTTCAAATTTAAAAACCATATCATTTCATCTTATCTAGAATTAATGCAATTATATCAAATTTCTTATAATATACCAAGTAGCATATTGTAATTACTATACTTTCTGTGTATTTGAATCATTGAATTATTCATGATTTCCAGAGAACTGCAGGGAGACAGTATTGGAAATATAGTTCTTCTGCATCATAATTCATCCTTACCTTGACTTCTTTCAGTGATCTGTCTATGAGCCTCCAACACTAAATTAAATATGGCAAACTCAGATTCTTAAGGAAATATGAGCATAATGTTTATAATAAAACACATAGGAGAATGTCTCAAAATTGGAATGTTTGCTTGTTGTAAACAAGTTACTGCTTCTCATGTAAAGTTCATTGTCAGTCATCAATATGCAGCTGTTTGTCCATGCCAGGATCTACAGGCCTCAAGGTGATTGGCCAAGAGAGCTTCATCCAGATTTATTTTTTGTTGGTCATTGTTTTCTGAAGTATGAAATCAATATTCTAGGTTCTTTCAAGTTTTCAGATAATCTAGAAATCCCAATAATGAGAGCACTGTCATGATTCTAAAACATTAAAATTGAATTTAAACAATTATCATAAACATATAGAAATTATTATTTGCCAGATAATTACTAACAGTTGCTAATGGATAAAGCAATATGTGTGTATTAGCCCTTCTTTCTTCTATTCACTAGTCTGGTTTGTTTTCTTCATAATTTGAGTATAAAATCAGGCTACTATTTCATTACTTTAATAAGTTCTATTTACAAAACTTTAATATTACTTGCTCTCTTCTGTAACAAGAAACTCTAAGTAGAACATGTGATTTATTGAAAGTGATTGCATGAAGTAGACAGCTTCAATTCTTTGAAGTACTGTTTTAAATTATGTGTGGACACCTGGAAGAAACATAGAAGTGAATTTATTTTTCTGAATATTTTATATTTCTGTTACTTGGAAACATAAATTGATGTTCAATTTTAATCTGTTGTTCAGTACTATGTGGCTGTAAATACAATTTGATATTTATTGCCATTTATTGTTGTGACTTCTAAGTGTTTTCTTCTTTCAGAATTCAAAAATCTCTTGAGCATCAAAGGGAATTATCATTTATGACTTAGATATTTACTGTTTTATTTTTCATTTATTTTCCATGAAGAGTGCTATCTCAATTTTATTCTGAATTTGCGATAAAAGCTCACACTTCCTTCAGAAATGAGTTTTGCCATTGTCATTTATATTAGACTGTGATTATATTAGACTGAAATTCATAGTAACTATTTTGTAACTCAAATTGTTCACAATAGCAATTTGTGTGGTGTATCATAAATACTAAAATATTTTGGGGCTAGATTGATGCTAAATTAAACTGAATTTAAACTAAACTATTATAATAGAAAATACTGCATATTAACCTTCAACAAAATATCATCCTCCATTTTCTTTGTAAAGGAAAGAGAAAATGGAAATAAAATCATTAATTTTATTTTCTCTTTAATAAATAGCCTATATGTCTCAATTTTTTGTTTTGGTCTCAAGTTGCCTTAGCTTAAAATCCTAGTTGGTGTTTGATTGTCACTTTGTATATGATAACCAAATGCTTACAACACAACTGTGTATGTGACTTGTTTTTTGCAAAAGAGATACAATAAAATTTGCTAAATGAGTTATACCATATGAAATCTTATATATTAAATTATATTTTTGAAAAAGATGTACATATTCCTTATTTCACAATTATTCACATTATGAAACTGTAATATACTCACAAGTATTTCTTTGTATGAGAGAGAAAGGATTGAATCTAGTTTTTATTCTAAAAATTATCTGTGCACTTTGCTACATTCATTTGAAATGAATGTTCATGTGAATGCTGTACAACAAATATGTTTCCAACAAGAAGGAATGGGAACAAAAGGATTAGAGGTAATAGTTGCTTCAATATCCATTTTCATAGCACTCTAACTATTTTTGTAACAATATCCTTGCATCAAACTTCTACTGCACAAGTTAACTTGGGCAATTATCTTTGTTAGAATCTGTAACATGCATTCTTATACCTACTCCAGGTATGGAAAATGATTTTTATCAGAAGTTTAAACCCTTATTACTTGGTAGTAATTGCCTTAAACACTATTAGAGAGAGAAAGATTGTCATAAGAAACTTCTTACTTGAAATCCAATTTAAACTCTTTTACTAATTCATTCCCTATGTGAAAACAACATTACTTTGACTCCACATATTATTCAAGGCCAGATTACATCTTCATATCTTCATTTTCAGTAAATTCATGTGTTTGCACAAAGTTCCTTTTCATTAGCACAGGCAGTTCTTATCTGAAAATGATATTTGTAAATAGTATTTTGGTCTTTACTATTAAATATGGGATGGTTTTCACTTCTCTGAACTTCAATTTTCTGCAACAGAGAAAGACAAACTTTTTAAGCAAATACATGTAACTGATCATAAACTCCAAATAGCTCAGTGATGGCATTAGACCAATTTACTATGTATATTTAACTTTCCATAAATGAATGTACGAGTAAAGTCCAAGTTTAGATTTCAGGTTTGTATCAAATATATGCTCCCTAATATTTTCTGTCATGGCAGAAAAGGTCAGGTTTTAAGTAAAACATTATCTACATGTAACTAATTTCAAAAGAGTGTTCCTAATGAAAACCCTTTCAAGTACCTGATTGATAGTTGTTTCTATTTCATTAAAAGCTGTTCACTCTATTCACTGGCCAAATGCAAAAAAAAAATACTTTTACAGTTATCCATTTTTATAGAGATTTTTGTATTGCAAAATAATGTGTGTTGATACTAGCAAATGCTGGACAGTTTTTTTACACTGGAAAGTTTAATGAAGAATGCCTATTATTTTTGTGTACAAAGTCAACTCTCCAGTCCCCACTAACCTTGCAGGCAAAGACGAGTTTTCCATTCTTCCTTAGCTCTTATTATGTTGGTGGGTGAAGCTTTCCTAGTGGAGAATATAATCAGAGATAGTTTATATAAATAAACTTTAGTCATAATATTGGGACATGAACAATAGAGAACTTCAATGGTTTCTTTAAACAGAAGATTTACTATTTCATTTATGTTTGACTATGTTTCTTTGGGAAGGAATGATAGAGTGGCAAACTTTTCAAAGAAGGAAATAATGACTTGAATATTGCTCAATATAGAAAGAATTTCTAATTGTATTCACCGATACCTTTCTCTCCAGAGAAACTTGAAAAATATGTTATAAAACCAAGTGCTGTTATTTAGAAATAACTTCTCAAACAGGATGGTTTGAGTGACCAAGACTCTTGTTTATTAAATTCAGCTGGAATTGTTCTATTTTAAATAATATTACCTTTGACTAATTTTCTTGTAAGGCATTTTCTTTTGCCTTTTTTCTGTGCAATAAGATTTCTATAAATATGTAAACTGAATCCTCATTTTTTTTTCCTTTTAGACATTGTCTTCTGTATCAACTCTGCTGTAAGTTACAAATATATGTTTAGCATAATAATAAAGATATTTAAAATGTCTCCATTTATAGTATTCTACTTTATTTTCATACATTATTTTCTCAATCAAATTATTTATACTTTCTATATGAATAGATGATATTGATATGTGATAATAAATATTAATTAAGAATTCCAGCTTAAATATTTCAGATTTTAGGTATCATTTATATTATTGAGATTTTTGTATATATTGCATTACTTGTAAAGACTAAACATTATTTATATCCACCAGAATATTTCAAAATATTTTTTAATAGTCATATATACATTTTGGTCATATTTACCACAGAACCCTTTCCGGTCTACCTTGACTTCTCTATAATTCATACTTGTATCCTTTTATTTTAAACATAATGAATTAAATTTGTGCTGCAAATATAATCGTCCATGTGAGCTACCCATGTACTACAAATGGTCACACCCTTAAATAAATTAAGTCTTCCTCTCCACCAACTATCAAATGTCATTCATTGTCTATTCAGTTATAGGTGAGTTGTCATGCTTACATCCCTTCTCCATGCTGGAAATTTGTCTGGCTTGGACTTGTACAGGTCTTGTGCATCTTTGTTCACTTGCTATGAAATCATATGTATACCTGCCTGCTAGTCCTGAAATCATTATTTCCATGTAGTCATCTACACCTCTGGGTGTTACAATGCTTCCACCTTTCATCTACAATCATCCAAAGTGTTGGAAGTGAAGTGTGATATAGATTTCTGTTAGGACTGAACATTCCACAGTCACTTATTTTCTGCATCTCCAGTGGTAACCAACATCTACTGTAAAGAAAAGCCTCTCTGATGAGGGTTGAGAAATACTTGAGTCTGTAAGTATAGTGATTAACCATTATAGTCAGTTTAACACTATTGTATGCTTGGAAAAATTAGTAAGTTCTTGGTCTTGCTACTGATAAGCTCAATCTTGTGGAGAGGGTGTTAAATCAAATAAGAAAGTCAATGTTCACTCTTACAACATTCTCACCACTATAGTTCTACTATAATGGAATCTACCAAGGACAGACACTATTTTATTTCAAGGGGTTCAGAACTGGGTGAGCATGAGGATAATTTTTGCCTTCAGCAGTTTAAATAACATCTTTGACTATTAGCTAGTAAGATGAAACTTCCAGTGGGTACAAGGTTTATTTTTCCATGTTCTATGATTCAAATATGTGGTATATTGAGAAATAAGGTCTTATCATCAAGAACTGGAGTATAACAAATGAAGAAATATTACTATGACTTAGTGATATAGTAATTACTATAAAAATGTGGGTTTTTTTTAAACTATGTATAGAAGACAAACCTCAAATAAGATAATTACCAGTCTAGTCATTCTATTTTTCTTTTTTTGGAAAGGTTTTAAAAGTCATAGAAAGAAGTTAGTATTAGGAAATTCGTTGTCATGACAGTCTTAAACAGTTATTTATACCAGAGCTGCCATTAAATTTCAGCATCAAAGAAATTAATTTTTGTGTAACCAATTACTAATTTATTAACTCTGATTAGTCACAGATTGCAGATATATAGTAAATGATTAGTGAAATAAGCACATCTTCATTTTTCCAGGCTATTACCATTGACTTTTAGAAGCCTCCAAAGGACTAGCCAAGAACCTAAGGCTTTTCACCAAGGCTCTGGAAAGCAGAAAATAGAAATTTGTTGTAAAGTATTTTATATTCAATACTTATTTAAAATAATAAACATATATAACAGACTAATTATATTTTAGTTTTGATTGCATAGATTTGTAACCCCCTTTAAATCACTGATATTTTAAAGCTGGGTGTGGTGGCACATGCCTTTATCCAAGCACTCGGGAGGCAGAGCCGGAGGATCTCTGTGAGTTCGAGGCCGACCCGCCTACAGAGTGAAAGGCACTAAAACTACCTGGAGAAACCCTGTCTCGAAAAACCAAAATAAAAATTCACTGATATTTTTTATATCAAATTTTAATTACATTAGTCTCTGAGATGTTGAGTAGTATCAATTTGGATAGTTGGGATAGCTGAGAATAACTAATAACTAAATAAATAATAACTAATAACTAAAGTCCAGTGAGTTATGTTAAAAAGTATGCTTGTAGGACAGCCTGGTCTACACAGTGAGTTCCAGGACAGCCAGGAGCTGTTACACAAGGAAGCCCGTCTTGAAAAAATTTTAAAAATGTATGTTTCTGTAGAAACTAAAGACCACAATTGTACCACATGTGATAATAACAAAAAGAATCTGTACAAGCAATTGAAAAGTCATAGGAAAGAATCTGAAGGAAAATTAATCCTGGAAATTAAGAATAATACATTTTGAATCTGGTAAAAAGTGCATAAAAGTCTCAAATGTGTATATAAGTAATCATGTTTTAATGTTGGCAAGTGCCAAGGCAACAACATAAACAAGACTATTTATTTTGCATTATAGTTCAGAGAGTTTCAGTTACCAGTTGATTTCCATCACTGCATTATGGCAGCAGTACATGGGAGAACAAATGGGTTCTCTTAATGGCTAGGAGACAAGAAACACAGAAAATGTTTCTACTACTATATTCTTTTCAAGAGCACCTATGTAATGAATGACTTCCCAATAGAACTTAGTTCTTGGAGTCATATCTAATAAGTGTTAGAGCACAATAGGCCCCACTTATTTTTAACCATGTTATTTTTATTAAAATATAATTAATACTGCCCCATCTCCTTCCTCCAACCTCTCATATCAGATTCCAGACCCTGCTACTCCCTCTCAAGTTTGCAGCTGTTTTACTTAATTATTATTAATACATACATATAAGTATATAAATAAATATATAAATAATATATAAATGCAACCATGCAACGTGCTGAATCCATCCATTGTTTTATATATATAATATATATATATATATATATTTCTAAGGTTGACCTCCTGGTATTGGATAACCAATAGGGGGCTCATACTTGGGAAAGATGTATAAGATATCTAGCTAAAGCATAGGTTGAGTGAGCTAGCAAGCAGAATTACTTCATAGTTCCTGCCTCTAGGTTTTGGTATTGAGTTTTTTCTGGAACATCTATGGATCATGGATTATGATCTCAAAATATAAGGAAAAAACTTTTCTCTCCATGTTACTTTTCAACATAAAGAAATTTAAACAGATGGTTTGATATTATCATAGTTATATTTTTAGTTGTAGATGATATTCCATGTTTGTACCAGGCTTTCTTTTGGGCCACCACTCAGCTTCCAAATCATGACACAGAGACACAACATCTCTTAGCAATGGTCAGCCTTATCTTAAGCTTGTCTATTGCTAGCTCTTATAACTTATTTCAAGCTCTTTCTCTTCATCTACATTTGGGGGGGCTTTTTAATTGTTCTTTCTCTATGTCCTATTTCTCCACTGTCTCCATGGTTGGCTGGTGACTGCCTGGCGTCTGGCTTCGTGCATAACCCTCTTTTTCTTCCTCATTTTGTCTTCCTTCTTCTCCCTGTAGATTCTTCCTCCTATTTATTCTCTCTTCGTGCCAGCCCTCTCTATCCCTCAACTGCCTAGTAATTGGTCCTTTAGCTTTATATTAGATCAATCTGGTGCCTTAAGCAGGCAAGGTAAAACAGCAACACATCTTTAGATAATTAAACAAACGCAGCACAAACAAATGTAAAACAACTTTACATCATTAACAAAGGCAGCAGGAACAATTGTAACACACCTTCACATAGTTAAAGTATTTTCCACAGCATAAACAAATGTAACACATCTTTGCCTAGTTACATTAATAGTCCACAACACATGCTATTTTGTTTGTTTTGTTTTCATACATAAATAATGTATTTACATCATTTCACCCAACTTTTTCCATCTCCTATTGTGTTCATAACCAATTTTTCTATCTTATTGTTACACACACACACACACACACACACACACAGAGTAAATTAATTATTGTAATATTTTTCTTATATATCTACAATTATGATTGACCTTTTGGGATTAGGTAATCTATCAGGGACTTATTTCTGGAGAAAACTGAACTGACTACCTATCCTTATATGCACAGATAAGTAAAGATTTTCCCCAAATCAAGGAAGATCTTTTTTTTTTTCAGCAGAAACCCACAGCTGGTCAAAAACTCAATTAACAACAAACTATGTGGTACTCAGCCCTAATTGCCACTTCTACAACACAACCCCTACATTTAATGCTCGTGAAATATTGAAGAAGGGAGGGGAGGTAGGATTGTAAAAGACAGAACACCAAGATGTCTGCATCAAGATTGTGTCTTCTACATTGCTCAAGAATTTTCATCCATGCTCTCTTATTAATATACTTGCCTAAAGAAGACTTGTAAAATGGCAACAGGAACCAACATAATGATTTAGTTGAAGGAAATCTCACAATGCTTCACCTCTAAATAAAAGGCCATAGGCAATTGATGGAGGCAAAGAAAAGGAAAATCCATGTTGGTTTATTGTAGTGCTTGTAGTAACTTACTTTCCCACCAGGTCCTATGTGTGGCAGCATATAACTAAAGGGTTTCATATTGTATGAATTGAAACAGTCACAAAAAGATAAATATAGCCTACTGTCACTTAAATTGTAAAACTAAAAATGATTTCATAGAAAAAATGATTCAAGCCCCTATCCTTAACCCAGAAGCAATCGCCTGTTGACAATTGCTCATAAAGGAAAAATTCATTTTCTCCAATGGAGTCTCACTGGTTATACAAGTCACCCTTAAGGGCAGGCTCCATGGCCAGAAATCTATAGCCAACACAAAATAAAGGCAATGGTATTTTTAGAGGGTTTTTGTTTTCTTTTGTGTTTGTCTCATTATGCTTTGGGCATTTTCTTTTTACTTACAGGTTTTTGTTTATATATTTTGGAATTCATGTTTTTATGGTATTTATGTGTTTGTGAGTATGTGTGTCCCTGGGTCTATAAATGATTCTTGTGTTTTTTTCTTCTCCTTTTGTTTGCTTTGTTTGTTTATTGTTATTTATTTGTCCTATTCTGGTTTATTTCTTTTTTAAAAAAAATTTAGTTGCCTTTTTGTTTTCCAATGAGAGAGGGAAAAAAGGTAGGACATTTGGGTGGGTAAGGAGGTGAGGAGGATCAGGAGGAGTCAGAGGAAGGAAGCTGTGATCAGAAAATACTGTGTGAAAAAAGTTTATATTCGAGTGACCACCGGAGACATAAGCCCACCCTGCACTGATTGGGAACAGATAAGGCCCCATTTCTGGACTAGAGGCACTTTCTGTGTCCACGCCCCCAGCCAGTGAAGCCCCAGAGATTCCCTTCCACACAAGAGTGGATAAAGAAAATGTGGTACATTTACACAATGAAGTACTATGCAGCAGTATAAAACAATGTCATCATGAAATTTGTAGGCAAATGGATAGAACTAGAAAAAAATCATCCTGAGTGAGGTAACTCAGACCCAGAAAGACAAACATGGTATATACTCACTCATAAGTCAATGTTAGAAGCAAAGCAAAGGATAACCAGGCTACAATCCATAACCCAGAGAAGCTAAGTAAAGAGGAGGACACTAAGAGGGACACACATGGATCACCCCAGGAAGGGCAAAGAGTTAAGATCTCCTAGGCAAACTGAGAGGGAGGGAAGAGAGGGGAGGGGATGGGATGGGAGGGAAAGGGCGGTGGGAACATGGCGGGGAGACCAAGAGAAGCAATGAAAGAGATCTTGACAAAGTGTACCTACCATTAAGGGGATGGGTAAAAATATGCAGCTAGGGAAAACACCACGAACTCACAAGATTGTCCCAGCTAAGACTCATAAAAATGGTAGAGAGGATTCTAACATTATCCTTCCCCTGCACTCCGATTTGTGTCTACCCTAATTGTCATCATAGAACCTACATCCAATGGCTGACAGAAGCAGATGCAGAGACCCACAGCTAAGCACTTGGCTAAGATCCTGGAGTTCAGTTGAAGAGAAGGAGGAAGGGTTATAAGAACAAGAGGAGTCAGAATCATCATGGGAATATCCACAGAAATAGCTGACCCAAGCTAATGGGAGCTCATGGACTCTGGACTGACAGCTGGGGAGCCTGCATGGGACCAAACTAGGCCTCTGAATGGGGGTGAAAGTTGTGAGGCTTGATGTGTTTGTGGGTCCCCTGGCAATGGACCAGGACTTACCCTGGGTACACAAACTGGCTTTGTAGACCCCATTCCCTATGGAATGTCTTACTCAACCTCAATGCAGGAAGGAGGGGCTAGGTCTGGCCCCAACATGGTATAACAGCCTGTGTTGACTAGTTCTATCCATTTGCCTACAAATTTCATGATGGCATTGTTTTATACTGCTGCATAACACATCATTGTGTAAATGTACCACATTTTCTTTATCCACTCTTGTGTGGAAGGGAATCTCTGGGGCTGCACTGGCTGGGGGCGTGGACACAGAAAGTGCCTCTAGTCCAGAAAAGGAGGCCTTACTCTCTATGAGGAGGGGATGGTGGTGGGATGAGAATGGGTGGGGGAAGTAGAAGAAGAGGAGGGAGGGGGAACAGGGGTTGGTATGTAAAAGGAAAGATAATCTTTTTTAATAAAAACTTATATATATATAAGTTTATATTCAATAAAAATGTGACGAAATAAATGAAAAAAAAAGATCAGTTTACTTACATTGGCTCATTTCTGTAACCATATGAAATTTAGGAATAGTTCTATTTATGTAAAGGTTGTCAGTTTGATAGAAATTACATTACATATAAATTTAGTCAAATTGGAAAGGAAATTAATTTTTAATACAATCATGAACTGAGTTTCTATTTTTTGTGTTAACATTTTATTGATAGGTTTTGGGGTGGTGTATTTCAATTTCATGTTTTTCAATTTAGCTATAGGTTTTTTTTCTGAAACTTTGCTATGTAAAAAAATATGGTCTAAATCTCCAGTTTCAAATCTCCATATGAATATTACCATTATTTTATATACGTAAAATGTCAAGGAATTTATAAGATTGTAACAAATATAAAAACATCTTTGGTATTGTAGATTTTTTTTACTGTTTACAATTTTTCAAACCTGGTAAACATATGCTATGCTTCCATGTATTAGTTTTATACTTTTGTCATATTCCATAATTGTCATTTTTTACATCCCTTACCTCCTTTGATAAACTTCTTCCTGTTTTAGTTTTCTTAATGTTATTGTCATTGAGATTACTCACAAATATTTTTAGGTAGTCTATTTTCAATATCCCATTTTTGAGTACTGAATTTCTACTTTCCAAACTTATCTTATATATGTATAAGTTTATACCATCTCCACACAATATTATTTATTTTCTTTTATATCTATTTCATTTACCTTTGAACCCACTTTGCTCTGGATGTTGCTTCCTGTACTATGTAGAAGTTGGATGTGTCAACCCAACAGGAGGAAGAGTCCCAAGAGCAGGCACAAGAATCAGAGACCTACACATTCTCACAGTCAAGATTCCCATAAAAATATAAAGCTAAAAGCTATAATATATAGGCAGAAGATCTGGTTCAGACATAGAAGCTTGTTGCTTCAGTCTCTGGGAGATCATGTGTGCCTTGTTTAGTTAATTCAGAGGTCCTTGTTCTCCTGGTGTCCTTCGTCCCCTCTGGCTCTTATATTCTTTTAGCATCTTCTTCCATGAAGTGTTCCCTGATCTCTGAGAGGAGGGACTTGATAGAGACTTCCAATTTAGACTCTCTCTCCACATGTCTGGCTGTAGGTCTCTGTGTTTGTTCCTATCTGCTGTAGGAGAAAGGAAGCTTCTATGATGATGACTGAAGAAGGCACTAATATGTGAGTATAGCAGAATAACAATTGTAGTAATTTTATTAATATTTTTAAAAAATAATTTAAATTAGACCAGTAATGCTTGGTTTTACACTAGGTCTCTGGGCTATCTAGTCTCTGGTTCTTGGTTACCCTAGCAGTGGCGGGTATGAGATTCATTTTATGGAATGGTCCTTAAGTCAAATGAGACATTGGTTGGCTACTCCCACAAGTTCTGTGCCACCACCACTTTAGCACATTTTTTTTGAAAGCAGGATAGCTTGTAGGTCAAAGCTTTTACAACTAGGTTGATATTTTTAAATTTCTTTTGGTAGCCTGCAAATACCTTCCTGCACCAAAGACACTAGACTATAGGAGTGAAGGCTCCATGTAGGCACCAGCTCAATTTCTCCATGCTCAGTGAATTGTGTAGGTGTTATTGGCAATGGGACCAAACTGTCAGTGTTGCAGAGAGCAACTGAGGTAGTAGTAACAGCTTGGTTTGTTTGGGGGTTTCCATGAGGCCCACTTGCCAACAATTCAATTGAATGAATGTTTGGTAACAAGAGATGGCCAGTTGAGACTCTGATTCCCTCAATGTTAGGAGACATCTTTAGGATCACCTTCATATATTTTAGAAAAATTCTGCTGAACTAAGTTTCGATATCATCCCTCAAATTCCCCTCAATTCCAGTTGTCTCTCCCTGTATTCTCTTCCTCTACCTTATATCTCCCCACAGTCCCTACCTGACCTTCCAGCTCCCATCACCATCATCTCCCAGTCTTCCTATAAAATGTAATCTATCTCTTCCTCCCATTATCCAACTGTCCCCCACCTTGACCATTCCTCTATACTTACCCTGTCATGGTCTACAGAATGTTTCTTGGTTATCATTTACTTAATAGCTAATATCCAGTTTATTGGATACATACCATATTTCTCTTTCTACATCTGGGTTACCTTGCTCAGGATGGTTTTTTTTTTTTTTTATTTCCATCCATTTGCCTCCGAATTACATGATGTCACTTTTTAACAGCTGAATAATACTCCATTGTATAAATGTACCATATTTTCTTTATCTATTCTGTTGAGGGACATTTAGGAACTTTTCAGTTTCTGGCTATTATGAATAGAGCAGCAGTGAACATGACTGAGCAAGTGTTCTTGTGGTAGAATGGAACATCCTTTAGGTATATGCCTACAAATGGTTTAGTTTAAGCTTAAGGTAGATAGAATCAAAACTTTCTGAGAAAATATCATATTGATTTCCATAGTGGTTGTATAAGATTGTGCTCCCACCAGCAATAGAGGACTGTTTCCCTTGCTTGAAATCTTCATCATTATCTCTCACTTGATTTATTGATATTAGCCATTATGACATTTATAAAATGAAATCTCAAGATAGTTCTAATTAGCATTTCCCTGATGGCTAAGGATGTTGAACATTTCTTTAAGTTTTTATTAGCTATTTGAGATTCCTCTATTGCTAATTCTCTGATTAGATCTGTATCCCATTTTTAATTGGATTATTGTTTTTTTTTATATCTAGTTTCATGAGTTATTTATTTTGGATACAAGTCCTCAGTGAGATGTGGACTTCGTAAAAAATCTTTTCACATTCTATAGGCTGCCACTTGATCTAACTGACAGTGTCCTTTGCCTTTCAGAAGCTTTTCAGTTTCATGAAGTTCCATTTATTGATTGTTGATCTTAGTGCCTGTACAAACAGTGTTCTTTTCACAAAGTTTTGCCCTGTGCCAATGCATTCAAACCTATCCCCTACATTCTTTTCTTTCAGGGTTGGTGTTGTGGTTTATGTTGTAGTTTTTGCTCCAACTGGATTTGTGTTTTGTGTAGGATCATAAATGTGGATATATTTGCATTCTTCTACATGCAACCATTCATTTTGATTAACACCATTTGTTGAAGATGATGTCTTTTTTTCCAGTGTGCGTTTTTGTCTTCTTTATGAAATATCAGGTGTCCATTCCATATATATGTGGGGATTTGTCAAAGTTTTTGGCTCCATTTTATTAACCAATGTGTCTATTTTTATACAATACCATGCAGTTTTTACTACTATAGCTCCGTAGTATAACTTGAAATTAGGGATAGTGAGACACCCATCCATTCTTTTATTGTTCAGCATTGTTTAGCTATCCTGGATATTCTATTTTTCCCTATGGGGTTAATAATTGTCTTTTAAAGGTCTGTGAATCAATAGATCCACCATATAAACAAACTGAAAAAAAAAGAAAACAACACATGATCATCTTATTAGATGCAGAAAAGGCCTTTGACAAAATCCAACACCCCTTCATGATGAAAGTCCTGGAGAGATTATGGATAGAATAGGCATACATAAACACATAAAGGCAGTATACAGTAAGCCCTTACCCAACACCAATGTAAATGGAGAGAAACTCAAAGCAATTCCACTAAAATCAGGAAGAAGACAAGGTTGTCAACTCTCTCCATACTGAGTCAATGTAGTACTTGAAGTCTTAGCAAGGCCAATAAGGCAACTGAAGATCAAAGGGATACAAACTGGAAAAGAAAAAGTGGAAGTATTTTTATTTGCAGAAAATGTGATAGTATACATAACTGACCTTGAAAATCCCACTAGGAAACTCTCTTAGCTCATAAGCACCTTCAGCAAAGTGGCTAAATACAAATTTAATTCACAAAAATCAGGAGCCCTCCTATATGCAAACAACAAACAGCCTGGGAAAGAAATGAGAGAAAAAAAATACCTTTTACAATAGCTTCAAACAATTAAAAATACCTTTAGGTAACTCTAATCCAACTAGTGAAAGACATGCCTACTAAAAATTTTCAGAGTTTGAAGACAGAAATTGAAGAAGATATTAGAAGATGGAGAGAACTCCCATGCATGGATCAGAAGGATTAACATAATAAAAATGTCCATCATAACAAAAGTAATCTACAAATTCAATGCAGTCCCCATCAGCCTACATGTTTATAGAGCCGAGGACCACCAGCCTAGGGAGAGCTCCACCAGCAATGGGCTGAACCCTCCTCCATCATTCACTAAAAGAAAATGCATTATAGGCCTGCCTACAGCCTGATCTTGTTGAGACGATTTCTTAATTGAGATTATCTCCTCTCAGAAGACTCTAGCTTGTGTCAAGTTGAAATAATACTATCCAGTACAGATGGTATCAGAAATACATTTTCTTTTTTATTTCTGATTATGCAAAAAATGATTCCAGATTTTTCATGTTTGTGATTTGTGATAACTGTGTACTTTCATTTTTGTGAAAGACTTTAAGCATTGATATGATTATATTACTATCATGTTTCATTCTTTAGCACATTATTTTATATGTTGAAATTTTTTTTTACAATGGACTTTTATCCTTTGTATGTGCCACTCACTCACAACCTTAGGTAGTTAATACTTTCTTATTTTCCTAAATATATTATTTTATAGAGCATTTTTCCATTCAAAGTACTTTACTTGGCAAGTTATATTTATCACTAAGCACATAAAACACTTAATGTGTATTGATAGCCTTAATTGTGATTGCTTTTAAAGCTGGAGGCTACTTATTGTACCAAAGCATTTTTTTTTAAATGTAACATTAATAAAAGTTGCCTTAATTAAATTATAGATAGTTGTTAGGAGTCATCTCGTATAGTATATAGAGAAGAAAAACTAAAATTTCCAAATGAAATATGCATTGTAAAGTTAATATGTGAATATATGTATATATGTAAATACTTTTATATAATCCCATGATTTAAATCTGTACCACTTATTCTGTATTTACTTCAAAATTATAAGCTTTTCTTCTTTAAAATTGGCTGAGTATGGTCTACTTTTATCTAAAGTTAAATAAGCATATGGAAAATTGAAGAACCAAGTTTGGATTATAAAACTGTTCACAAATGTTAGGTTATATATTGTTTTCCCTATTGCCATTTCATAGTCTAGTTGTTAAAATGGCCTCTTAATTTCATCCATCATCTTTTAAAAGGAAGATTCAATTTGTCTGTTGTTGAATTCTAATTATTGATTATATTGAATGTTTGGTATTTAATAATGGCAATTAACATCTCTCTCATACTCCCATTCATCTAAATAATAGAAAGACCAATCTCACAAAAAATAGTAGCTGCTTATACATGTCATTTTTCTTATCGTTGTTTAAATATAATACTTGAATTAATTGTTTTATAAATAGTGGAAACAGACTTAGTATCATTAAGTTCCAAGTTTACAATTCTACAACAAATATTTGGGGACACTGGCATCTAAAAAAAGTCACAATCATAATTACTATAATAACTCCACCAATATCTCAAAAATAAATTCTTTGATTTTTGTGTCCTCTTTTAACTCTTAAAAATATTTGAGGCCTTCGATATTTACTACAAATTATGTTAAATATGTAATTCCTTTCTGATGTATTTTCTATCATCTCAATTAGCACATTTCTCAATTAATTTGATTTACCATATATAAATATTCAAATATCAAAAAGAAATTTGTGTTATTATGATTTTATGTTTATTAGAAATGGAAAATATTGTGGTAATGCACACACACACACACACACACACATATATATATATGGTACATACTAGATAAGTTAGCCTAAATGTTGTTATCAAGTGTAATTGTAAAATTATTTATTTCCTTGATGGGTTGTACAATGTTTTGATGATATTCACCAATCTCCCCTAATTCTCCCCAGGACCAACTCCCCTGCCCTACTTAGAACATTCTTATCAGATTTTTGATTTTTTGTTTCCTGACTTTTTCCCTCCAAACTCCCACCAAGCAACTTGAATATGAAAATGGAAGGGTGATATAATATAGTCCAAATATCCTGCATAGGCTAGTGTCTAAATGTGTTCCGTTATTGTTTCATTATCATTATTTGGAGAATTTCTCCCTATACATGGAAAAGTTGGAAGAGAGCTATGGGGTATCTTGAAGGTCCAGATGTAGGTGTTAAAGTGTACTGTAAACAAAGTGTCTCATTTAATTGTGGGTTTACAATTCAATTGTATAATCAATGTATAATATAATTCAATTTTATAGTCAGTCAGAAGCTTTTAGAAGATGGCCACAAGAAGCTGCTAGAAAAGTGTATATCTAAACCCCTTATATCACTGGTTCTCAACTTTCCTAATGTTGTGACCCTTTAATACAGTTCCTTATGTTGTAAGGACCCCCAAGCATAAAATCATTTTCGTTGTTACTTCATAAACTGTAATTTTGCTATTATGAATCACACTATAAATACCTGATATGCAACCCACAAATGGGTCATGACTCACAGGTTGAGAGTGGTTATGTATTCAACTTCCCACCTTCAGGCTCCAGTTTGTGTTTTGTGCTTCAGTAATCTCTGACCATGACCCTTTCCTGCTTCCCCACAACCCAAGTGATTGAATTGCCAGTCTCCATGTTTTTATGCTACCTTAGGAATGTTATATGATAAGGTTCCTTATCAATGGCAGGAAACTGGCACTTGATTGTTTATTGAGTTTTCAGCCCCTCCTTCTCCCTAAAAATTATCTTTCAAACAATCTGTGCTTTGCTGTTGTTGTTTAGTATGACTGAGGTTCACCAGGATCATCTGTGTGAGCACAGTTTTGGAATAGTTCTTTGAAACCTTGTGGGCATCTCAGTGGCTACATAACTGCAAATAATGGCTGACCCTTCCTTGGAATACAGGAGCTAATGCTTCAGTAGAAGTGAACCAGTCCTATCACCTCCTCCAGAATCCATGATCGAATGTCAAATCTGCTTGTTTGTTTGCTTTCTCATTCTTCTGCATATGCTGCTCCAATTTTTTCAGGATAACATGATTTATAACACATGTTTTCTATCTTGAGTATACAATTTTTCTCTCTTTTTAAAGAGTACAATTAACTTTTATCATTCATTTTTATCTATTTAAATTTCATAGGCATTCATTTAGTTTTCTGTTATTCTAATTCTGTGTTAATGAAGTTCTTGTTGCTATGTTTTTCATGGTTACCAAATTACAACCTATTTTGTGACTCTTCTTTTTTAAATTCTCATATTCTAGTTGTAGTTAAGTAGGCAAACTTATGTTGTTCAACACTGAGGATGCTTCTTTTTTCTCTCAGTGCTTCATTTCCAGTTGTACTGCTGCATGTTCAAAAGTATTCTTTGTTGCTCCAGTGTCTCAACCACTATTGAAAACTCCAGGAAATATTTTATACTCCATACAGTTTTTATTTTTAAATGTTCTACTTGGTTATTCTTATCATGAATTATGTTTTCTTCTCATTAATTTTGTTTTTGTTCAAGTAAATACTTTATCATAGTCATTATATTTGCATGTCTATGTTAATGATTTTTGTTTTCCAATTGCAGTATCTGTGAATTTCTGGGTCTATTTCTATTTATTCAGATTTCTCCTCCTTTAAGATCTCATTTGTCTTTTTCATATCTGATATTTATTTCATGTATGATACACATTTCGACCTTATAATTGTGATTAAGGATCTTTTGTGTTTACTTAATGAGTGTTCAAATTTGTTTTAACAAGTAATTATTTAGAAATAAGTTAGACATTTGTTTCAACATTATCATTATTATTTACTAGTTAGCATACAAAATAATGCATTCCATCATGAAATTTTAAATGTCAGTAGAAGGTTTTCTATGGAGGATTTATTGTACTTAATGACACAGAGTTCATTTACTCCTCAAACTAATATATAATCTCTTTTGGATTTTGACAGAATGTTTTGTACATTCACTTAAAATTTTAGTGTTGTGAATTACTTCTAAATTGGGGAATTATTCTTCTTGCTTTTTCCAGCCTATTGTCATTTCTCAAAATATATATGTACAAATTAATCTTAGGTCTAATATTGGAAGGTGACTCAATCCAAGTTTGTGGTGTGTTTTCTTTTTGCAGTTACCTTGTATATGAAATACATTTTCCTTAATGACTTAATGACCTTAGCCTCTCTAAACCCTGTAAGTCTCTTACCACTGTTTGAGGCCTTGGTGATCTACTTCCAAATTTTAACATTATTTCAGTTAACTTAAGACTGGAAGAAAAAATAGCCATGATTATCATTGTTAGGTTTTCTCTTTGATCAAGTACAATCTGAGGTGTTTCTTTTCAACTCTTTATGTGGTGTGTTTAAGTCCTCTAGTTAATCAGAATGCATTAATTAAACACACCATTTTATAATTTAGTTTCGAATAAGAGGAGGAAATAAAAAATCACATGTATTGTCCATTCCCACTTTGCTTATAATAAATTGATTTCTAGAATTATTAGCTTGATGAAATTCCTGAGTAAGAATGTGTCAGGATTACAGGATGAAAATTAGTTATTTGACTAATTTGAATATATTCTGAGGGAATTAAAACTTATCACATTATCTCTTTGACACTTCTCAAATATTAAACACTGTTTTACTTTTCTTAATATACCAATATACAATTTCCAAGCAGCATGAATTTCTTTATTATGTTGCTAAGCTAAAATTAAATAGGAATTTCAACCTGCTTGTTAGGTTATGTAGTTTAAGTGTGTTCTTTTCAGTTGTAAATGAGTCAGTAATGCACTCATTCACTCAATAAAATGTTTTGAACATGCAGTGTTGATAATGGCTATGTACTTATAGAAAAAAAGAAAGATTTTTGCAATAATCTATTCATTAGTCTTAAACTTCCTGTGGATCCCTTCACTGTTTCTTGTATCCTAAACCAAAAGACACCAAAACGTAATTGAACCTATATTATCTCTTTATCTCCCCAAATAAATATTTAACTGTCAATAACTGGAGATCATCAAATATCAAATATAATTGGCAGTCTATCAAGAAAGAAATTTCAATTTAGTGTTTTTTCCTATATTTCTTTGACTTCACTATAAAACCTCCATTGAAGAATTAGCTATTAGTTTTTAATGATTTGTATTGACAAAATTATTTCTGAGATTTCTTTGAGTGAGAATTTTAATTAAATGCCAAAATCCACTAAAATATTTTTGATCATATTGAATATATTCATTATGATACAGTCTGCAGATTTTTTTCAAGATTTTCACAAAGATTTGTTTGTATATACTGTTTATAAACTTTTTTAGTTCCTTTTTCCAAATCTAAGTTTCTAAATTATTTTTGTTAGCTATTTGTAGGTCACAGAATCTGTAGCTGGGTAGATGGTTACCATTCTCTGGTAGTGTGTAGAGTACCATGCAATATCATGGAATCTATTCAGTAGATGTGAAGCCTCTAGTTATATATGAGTTCAATTTCTCTATGTCCAATGAATATGAAAGTATTGTCTTCAACAATGGGACATTACCAAACTATTTTGATTTATTCTGTTTCAGTCAAATTTTATTTATCCAATGTATTTTAATAATGTTCTTTCTCTTCCTCTAACTCCTCAGATCCTCTCCAAATCTCCACAGACTCAATTTTTTTAAGATAGCTCTCTTTATTCCCCTCTCTCACTCTCTTCCTCCTTTCTTCCCTCCCCATCTCCCTATCTCACCTACCTCTCCGGTCCCTCTATCAAAACCCCCAAAACAAAACAGACAAAAAAGCCAAGAAATGAAAATCAAAACAGAGTAACAAACAATAAGAGAAAAAAATCAAATAAAATTTAAACAAAAGGTGCACAAAATATCTGGAGCCCATTTTGTAATAATCAACTAATCCTGAGCATTGCACATGCCCTAAAATGTGGTTGGTATACCCGGTATCACTTAATTGGAAGCAAAAAAAAAAAAAAAAAAAAAAAAAAAAAAAAAAAAAAAAAAAAAAAAAAAACAAAAACTGATTTCTCAGCAGTTATTAATTGCAAATAGCTACTTGCTTAGTTATGGATAGTATTTTTGTGTTCTCTTCCATGCTGGTACCTTTCCTACTTTGAACTTGTGCAGGTTTTGTGTGTGCTGTGACAGTTAATATAATTTCAAATGTGTAACTTCCAGACTTAGCCTAGAAAATGCTTTTCTCTTGGATTCGTACACCTGTCTTGTTACAATCTTTCTATCTCTTCTTCCAGGTAGATTCTGAACCTTGATCAGAGGGATTTGAGAAAGATATCTCATGTAGGGTGAATGCTCCACACTTTCTCACTCTCAGCACATTTTCCAAGGGCTGGTCTCTAACAGTTAATGACAATTTGAGACATATTTTTTTCTTTTATAATTACTGTAATTCCCTTTAATGAGTTATTTTCCATTTTATTCTTTTTTATTAAGAGATTTTTCTATTCATTTTACATACCAACCACAGATTCCCCTGTCCTTCCTCCTTCTATTCCCCAATCCTCCTCCCCAACCCTCCCCCATCCCCACTTCCTCCAAGGGAAGGTCTCTAAAGGGGAGTCAGCAGAGCCTGGTACACTCAATTGACAGAGGTCCAAGCCCCTCCTCCCTGCATCAAGGCTGCACAAATTGTCCCACCATATGCACTAGCCTCCCCAAACCTGGCTCATGCACTAGGGGTGGGTCCCAGTCCCACTGCCTGGGGGCCCCTTAAACAGTTCAAGCTAAACAACTGTCTCACTTATCCAGTGGGCCTAGCCCAGTAACATGGGGGCTCCTCAGCTATTGGTCCAAAGTTCATGTGTCTCCAGTAGTTTGGCTAGTTATCTCTGTACGTTTTCCAATCATGGTCTCAATATCTCTTGCTCATAGAATCCCTCCTCTCTCTCATCAACTGGACTCCTGGAGCTCTTCCTGGGACCCGGCCATGGATCTCTGCTTCTGCATCCATCAGTCACTGGACGAGGGTTCTATGATGATATTTAGGGTATTCAGCCATTTGATCACCAGAGTGGGTCAGCTCAGTCACCCTCTTGACCATTGCCAGTAGTCTATGGTAGAGTCATCTTTGTGGATTCCTAGGAACCTCCCTAGCACTCTGCTTCTCCCTACCCCCATGGTGCCTTCATTTATCATGGTATCTCTTTCATTTTTCTCCCACTTTGTTCCCATTCCAGCTCGAATTTAGTGGGGAGCTATTCCAGCTTGGTTCTGGAAGTTCCAACCCCCATTGAGACTCTGGCAACTGTCACGCCTATGAGGCAGGGCCAAGGGAGGCATCTGGAGACCCGAGACCTGGATGGGCAAGCACGCTCTCTGTTCTGGGACCCTGGACAGTGGAGGTTGACTGAGCGGAGCTCCAGAGAACACCGCTGGACTGCGATACACCTTCCCCAGAACCCCGCAACCTATCTATTCCTTCATTTGTAAGTCACCCACTAAATAAATCTTCCTTTTAACTACGTGGAGTGGCCTTTATAATTTCCCCAATATCTGGCGCCCACGTGGGTCAAATTCCAAAGGCCTGGGCGGCTCCTGCCCTCAGCCTCCTCCCCGGCTGGCGGGTACCTAAACCCGCCTGCAAAGTTCCATATAACCAGGGAACGCCTACACAGTTCCATTCCCGAAAAGGGGAGCAGCTAGCTCCCTAGCTTAGCCCCGAGACCAGTGAAAAACTGCTGCAAGTATCCGGCTCCCGACTCCTGGCCATCCCGCCATCTGCCTCCAGCTGCCACCAGCCAAGGTCGCCAGCAGGCCCTGCTTTGGAGCTGTACCAGCGCTGCCTGCTGGTTGAAAAGCGCTACTACATTAGCTCAGTTGGTAGAGCATGAGACTCTTAATCTCAGGGTCATGGGTTCGTGCCCCACGTTGGGCGCCAGATATTGGGGAAATTATAAAGGCCACTCCACGTAGTTAAAAGGAAGATTTATTTAGTGGGTGACTGACAAATGAAGGAATAGATAGGTTGCGGGGGTCTGGGGAAGGTGTATCACAATTCAGCAGTGTTCTCTGGAGCTCTGCTCAGTCAACCTCCACCGTCCAGTGTCCCGGAACAGAGAGAGCACTTGCCCATCCAGGTGTCGGGTCTCCAAATGCCTCCTTAGCCCCGCCTCATAGGTGTGACAGTTGCCAGAGTCTCAATGGGGGTTGGAACTTCCAGAACCAAGCTGGAATAGCTACCCACTACACTTGAACCTCCAGCTCCCCTAGGTTCTCATTCCCCCATCACTTGCTCTCCATTACCCCCCTCACCCCCAGTTTGCTCATGTAGATCTCATCCATGGGCAATCCTTGCGTCTTTCCTAGGGTCCTCCTTACTAGCTAGCCTACCTAGAGCTGTGGTTTGCAGTCTGGTTATCCGTTGCTTTACATCTAGTATCCACTTATGAGTGAGTACATATCATGTTTGTCCTTCTAAGTCTGGGTTACCTCACTCAGGATGATATTTTCTAGTTCCATCCATTTGCCTGTAAATCTCATGCCTTCATTGTTTTTCTCTGCTGAGTAGTACTCCATATTGTATATGTACCACATTTTGTTTATCCATTCTTCAGGTGAGGGGCATCTAGGTTGTTTCCAGGTTCTGACTATTACAAATAATGCTGCTATGAACATAGCTGAGCATGTGCCCTTGTGGTATGATTGAGCATTCCTTGGGTATATGTCCAAGAGTCTTGAGGAACACTGATTCTCAATTTTCTGAGAAACTGCCATTCTGAATTCCAAAGTCGCTGTAGAAGTTTGTGCTCCCACTAACATTGTAGGAGTGTTTCCCTTGCTCTCACATCCTCTCCAAGATAAGCTGTCTTCAATGTTTTTGATCTTAGCCATTCTGACAGATATAAGATCTTATCTCAGAGTTGTTTTGATTTTCATTTGCCTGGTGACTAAGGATATTGAGCAATTCCTTAAATGTCTTTTGGCCATTTGAGATTCTTCCATTGAGAATTCTCTGTTTAGCTCTCATTCTGTAGGCTATCTTTTTGTCTTATTTACCATGTCCTTTGCCCTACAAAAGCTTCTCAGTTACAAGAGGTCTTACTTATTAATTGTTACTCTCAGTGTGTTTGCTACTGGTGTTATATTTAGGAAGTGGTCACCAGTGCCAATGTACTCAAGACTGCTTCCTACTTTTTCTTCTATCAGGTTCAGAGGAACTGTTTTTATGTTGACGTCTTTGATCCACTTGGACTTAAGTTTTGTGCACCATGACAGATATGGATCTATTTACAATATTCTACATGTTGACGTCCAGTTATGCCAGCACCATTTGTTGAAGATGCTTTCTTTTTTCCATTGTACAGTTTTGGAATCTTTGTCAAAAATTAGGTGTTCATAAGGTACAGATTATTTTCAGGGTCTTAAATTCGATTCCATTGGACCATATGTCAGTTTTTATGCCAATACCAAGCTGTTTTTATTACTATAGCTCTATAGTAGAGCTTGAAGTCAGGGATTATAATGCCTCCAGAGGTTGCTTCATTGTACAGGATTCTTTTGGCTATCCTGGGTTTTTGTTTTTCCATATGAAGTTGAGTATTGTTATTTCCAGGTCTGTGAAGAACTGTGTTAGAATTTTGATGGGGATTGCATTGAATCTGTAGATGGCTTTTGGTAAGATCGTCATTTTTACTATGTTAATCTTACCTATCCATGAGCATTGGAGATCTTTCCATTTTCTGATATCTTCTTCAATTTTTTTCTTCAGAGACTTAAAGTTCTTGTCATACAGGTACTTCACTTGCTTAATTGAAGTTACCCCAAGTTATTCTAATACTTTTCAAATTGTTCCACACAATAGAAACAGAAGGAACATTACCAAACTCCTTTCACGAGGCTACAGTTACTCTGATTCCCAAGCCAAACAAAGATGCAAAAAAGAAAGAGAATTACAGCTCAATCTCCCTCATGAACATTGATGCAAAAAATACTCAATAAAATATTGGCAAACAGAATCTAGGAACACATCAAAAAATTATCCACCATGATCAAGTAAGCTTCATCCCAGAGATGCAAGGGTGTTTCAACATACGAAAGTCTGTCAATGTAATACACCATATAAACAGATGCGGAAAAGGCCTCTGACAAAATCCAACACACCTTTTTGATAAAGGTCTTGGAAAGATCAGGAATACAGAGAACATATCTAAACATGATAAAAGCAATTTACAACAAGCCAACAGCCAACATCAAAGTAAATGGAGAGAAACTCAAAGTAATACCTATTAAATGAGGAACAAGACAAGGCTGTCCACTTTCTCCATATTAATTCAATATAGTACTTGAAGTTCTAGCTAGAGCAATAAGACATCAAAAGGAGATCAAGGGGATACAAATTGAAAAGGAAGAAGTCAAACTTTCACTATTTGCAGATGATATGATAGTATACATAAGTGACCCAAGAATTTGACCAAGGAACTCCTATAGCTGATAAACACCTTCAGTAATGTGGCAGGATACAAGATTAACTCAAAAAAATTAGTAGCCCTCCTATATATAAATGAAAAATGGGCTGAGAAAGAAATAAGAGAACCATCACCCTTTATAATAGCCACAAATAATATTTTCCATTTTTTACAATTTGCTAATGATAGTGACTTTCTAGTTGAGAAATCAAATAACCAGAGTATACATTAAGGAAAAGTCATTATGCTTCTGATAAGAAAAAAAATGAAAATATTTATTCCCCACAACCTGACCTCTGTTTCTAGGATTCTATATAGCTTGTTCAGAGTTGAAGTTTTATTTTAATTTTCCTTGAACACTTACAGGATATAATATGATAATTGTAGATATTTAAATTTTATTAAAATAAAACAAAATCTGGTACTGTAAAAGTGTTCATTTTAAGAAAATTAAAATGTGAAAACTTATAAACTCTGGGGGAGGAAAAATAAGTGTAATGATAATTTGTTCCCATCAGAATATAGAATTATCCTTCAAGGTTGAGTGAATATAATTGGCCCACATATAACTCTCTTGACAAATAGTGCCTTCAGGCAGTGTGGCTGTAATAATTGTTCAATTACATACTTTTAGCTTTCAAATGACCAAAGCCATTATTATGCATCACATTAATAGATATACAGACATATTTTAAGCACATGGATTAAATGCTTTCTTTTTCCTTTGGAGGATGAGTTTAGCTTTGAAATTAAGCTGCATTATAATTATGAGTAATTTTTAGTAATTGTAATTTAATTCCTTCTAATCTAATAATGATGATTACTCTCTAATCAAATGATTTTACCAAATGCAATCTCAGTCATACAATCAAACTACAAGAGTGTTTCTTGCTGAGTGTAATAAAAATCAGTAAAATATATTTATTTTGTTTTAAAGTAACAGATGAGTTTTTTAATGATAAACATCTAGTATAGGAAATATAGTCATATCTAGGTAACTTCAAACATTTAAAATACTTGAATAGTAATATTTTTGTAATCTCCATTTTTCTCCAATGTGATTATTATGAAAATTATATTCATATTTCTATCATTATTCTTAATGGAGAACCTGTTACATTGATTGTAATTTTCTTGGTTTATTAATTTTCCATTTATGTAGAATACACAAGATATATATGTGTTATTTATTATGTATTCACTAGTGATAGGAAGGTAATTGATTTATGTTTTTTTTCTTTCTGAGTATATCTTTGAAGCATAATATATCATTTTCATAATGAATGGCTTCATTCTCTTTCCTATGTTTGATATATTCTAAATTGTTATTAATGGAAATAAAAACATAGGCTCAAACATGAAGCATCACAGTGTATAACACACTGAAAATACTGAATCACACATGAGATAAAACTGCTTAGAACTTTGGAAGTTAACAAAAATACAGTGTTTTAAAGATAGAAAAATGGCTTTGTATCAGAAAATTCCAAGCTATTATGACCAAGTGTTTTTTTTTTTAATTTTATTTTCTTGACAATGTGAAATATTACTGTCATCTGGAAAATTCTGCTAAAATAACTCTTTTGTCTCCCTTAAAGGGATCTCACTTGGAGTGTGTGTGTATGTATGTGTGTGTGTGTGTGTGTGTGTGTGTGTATGTGTGTGTGTTTGTGTGTGTGTGAAGGATGCATTATCAACGTTTTATTTAATTTTGAAAATATCACCACATTTTCCACTTAACAATGGATTCAGTTACTTTTCATGTTGAAGAGTGCCTTGTTCATTGCCCAGGTATTACCACATATATTTAGAAACAATTTTATATATAATGTATCATTTACAATACTTTTAGTTTTTATTCCTTTTAAAGCTGTGTGAATAGAAGCAACAATCTTTCAATTTTCCTTTAGCAATCTTTTAAAATTTCATTTAACATTCTTTTAGATTTAAGGATGCTGAGGGCCGTGGAGTATACAGCAGGTGACAACTTGTGTTTGACAAGTTGACCCACCTGGCAAAGCTATGGGGTCACTGGCTGTGGAAACTGGTTGTTTTCTGTTTGCAACTTTCTCATGTGCCACCATTATATCTTCCTGTAAGAACAGATGTGTGGTGCTTTGCACAGCTCTTTGGTAGTGTGTTTTACACCTCTGGGCACACATTTAGCTTTAAATTTCTGTTTAAGCTGGGTAATTCTATTGAACAGAAATATTACCAGAATATTCTACTTTACTGACACAGGAAAGTAACAGTAATTCTCAGTCTCAAAGACCTTTGCACTAGCTGCCTCTATAGAGTATACACAAAGACTAATTCCCATGTGTTGTCTATTGCTAAATCAAGGCCAGGCTGTTTACATCAAGACACAGTCCTCGAAGTAGCTTCTTTTCTGCAAATACACTGACTGTTAAGGTTCAGCCAGTTGTTTACTGTCTGGAACCCCTCACCAACTTAGAGCTATGTGCATGGGTCAATGTGACATTACTAGCCTAAGATAAACCACCTGTCTTACCTTGTGTTTTGAGAATAGGTAGTGCCCTGAAAATGTAACTTATAATTGTCCAAAGTTTAGCTGTGGAGCAGCAGCAGCAGCAGTGTGGAGAGAGATGGCTGTGTAGAACTACGTGAGAGCTGTTGTAGAATGTGAGTGAAGTGTGTGTGTGTGTGTGTGTGTGTGTGTGTGTGTGTGTGTGTGTGTTGAGTGAGAGCTGAAAAAGAGGAAGCATGAGAGAAGTGTGAGGGAATGAGTGGATGAAAGAGTGAGTGAGTAAAGAGTGAGTGAACAATGTAGAAGTATGTGTGTATAAGTATGAAGGAGAGAGCTATGTGAAAGAGCTGCTGCTATGTAGAGGAGCTATGCATAGGAACTATGTAAAGAACTGTATAGTGAGAGATGTATGTAAATGAGGTGTTTAGCTGTGGCTGTGTGGAGATTTTTAACTGTGCAAGGGCAAGGAAGATGAAGCTGTATAGAAAAGATATGTAGAAGAGAAATGTATGTAAAAGGTATATGTAGTCATGTGAAAACAGATCTAACTGTATAGAGATATATGGCCATATGTATGTAAAGAAAGATAAGTAGCTATATGCAGTAGTGTGGAGATATGTAGCTGTGTGGAGAGAGAAAGAGTCAGAGACCATTTTTAAGATGAAATAAAAGGGAAAGTTATCATCAGAAAGCATGTGTGTTTCCTTACTTCACCAGTCATAGATAGATGCAGACTTATTCCTAATTACCCCCAGATAAAAAGCTTTCCTATCCCTTGCTACTCTCAGGTGTTTCTTGTATTTCCCTGAGTGGTCTCTCATGGTCCAAGATATAAGGAGAGTACATTAATAATTTCTTTGGAATGAGTTGTGATAGGTGAATTCAGATACTGAATATATCAAGGTTGGGAATTTAGCCCAGTAGTAGAGTCCTTAACTATCAAGTGCCAACCTACATAGTGCCATGGGTAGGTAAGGTGCTCACAAAATATTGTCAAATGATGAGAACTGGGGAAAGGGAGTCAGTTTTCTTTTTGGATGAGGTGCCTGAGAGGTCTTACATCCAATAATTTATTGATAACGGTGGTGATATATTGTGACCCTAGACCCATGTATATTCTAAAAGCAAACTATAATAAGAAATTTGAAGACAAAAATGAGACACAGGTATATGTACGCACAGAAGAAATCTCTCTCTCTCTCTCTCTCTCTCTCTCTCTCTCTCTCTCTCTCTCTCTCTCTCTCTCTGTTTTTGTTTTTTTTTTGTTTTTGTTTTTTTTGAGACAGGGTTTCTCTGATGTTTTGGTGCCTGTCTTGGATCTTGCTCTGTAGACCAGACTGGCCTCAAACTCACAGAGATCCACCTGGCTCTGCCTCCGGAGTGCTGGGATTAAAGGCATGCACCACCACCTCCCAGCTCAGAAGAAATCTCTTATGCCTTTCGAAGAATAGAAACATCCAAAAGAATGGAGAATAATTCATCTCAGAAGGAATCCATGTCAATCTCTGGATTTTGGACGTCTAACTTCAGAACTGCAAGCAAATTTATTTTTGTTGTTTTAAGCCTCCTAGTACTTTATCCTATTTTGTGGAAACCTAAGTCTATATACACATGCATATTTACATAATACAAAAGAGAAATATTAAAAGTTCTATATACAGTGTATATATAAAAATATATATTAGTTCAATTATGAAATATTAGTAAACAATAGCAAAAAATAATAAAATGCATCTAAATTATTACTAGTGGAAGTATATAAAAGATTATAACATAAATACAATTAAATACTACTAATGTTTCAATATTATAAAGATGAATTAAATAACTATATACTAATGAACATGAAAAATAATATATTAATTGAAAAAATAAGTTACAGAAAAATGAAGTTTCATGTCATTAATGTATTTTAAAACATGCAACTTAAAGTGTAGCAGTATATAATATTGACATATAATATGTATTAATATAAAATATTTATAATAATGCTATCTTTTGATGAGTTTAGAAGGAAAATTTACATGAAGAAAATATAAAAGATTTAAATAAGGATACATGTTAAATATGTAGACTATAAGAAAAGTAATAATTATTTTCATCTATGTATAATAAATTACTTATTCTTATGATGAGATATCAAGATTGTTTGTTTCATTTTTAACTTAGTTTTATGAAACATTTTGTGAATGTACTGAGAAGAAAATATATTAGATAAATAAGTGCATTACGTAATTTTAGAAATATTATAGCTTTCCACACTGAACACAATTTAAGCTGTCCCTGCATACATTTACTCTAAGAGTTGAAATTTCAATTTCTGTGTTCCTATGTTATGGGTGCTATGCTTTTAAAATGTAATTGGCATTACTTGTGTGGCACTACTTATAACAAATTTTCTAGGACATTTTTATGGGCTATTTTTGTTTTGTCATTTCTGGAGAATATGCAGTTAATTTCACTAATTTGTATTCTGTCCTAGTTGTTCTCTGAGATAAAGACAAGCCCTTCTGAGGTGCAGAGACATGTGGGAAATGTTGAGTAAAAGGATTAGTCCTATTGGGAATTTCTCAGCAAGTAAGCATAGAACTTCTAAATTTCTCATGAATTAGACTCATGCATACAATGCAATAAGCTTTTCTTGAAGTTTAAAACTAGAGTGGTTCTTCTTTACAATGCAAGATTTGCAATATACCTCACAGAAAACTGGTACTGTAGTAATATCCAACCTTTAGAAAATCGATAGTCATTTCTAGTCCATCCAGACCTTCCAAATTTTGCATTTTTGACATTTCTTTGCAAAATTATCTCCTAGCATCTCTGTAGTAATGCACATTGATTGCAATATACTTGATCAGAGACAAAGCAATAAACTGCAGGCCCTGGTGCTGCTAAAGTCAGCAAATAAGCCAGTTATGGTTTCATTTTCTATTTTTGCTTTTTAGGCCTTTTTATCAGTTTTATAACAGTGAACTTTTGTGCTTTTGTCACACCAGGCTTTGCTAAACCATCTAAGCTAACTTCATTATCTCAAATGTTAATAATTGCATTTCAATAATGGCTTTCATTAAAGTGCCTCCAGGAGCTTATCACACATCAATTAAGGTACAGCACACCCCTGTGCAGCAGGTCAGGATTATTATATCCTTTGAGACACAATGAGGTTACTGACTGAAGGTCATGGACCAAATTAACTATCAAGTAAGTAGTAAAGAATCCCAGTTCAAACTGAACTCTTATTATCTCTTAGTTTAAATTTTAGGTTTCTCAATCTTATCTGTATTTCAATTAGTCTTTAATTATAAATGAAAAATAAATTTGAAACTCAAATAATATAAATCTAAAATATAGATCTTTATATAGTCTAACCAATTGTGATCTACATAGATTGATTAGTTAATGTCAAAATTTTTGCGTGTTGCCAGGGTTTTTTATTCTGTGCATATGAAAGTGCTTGCAGGATATTTGGATTTGAAGCATTAATACTGACAATTATCCTTAAGTACAATTTTCTCATAAATCCTCTAAGTAAGATTGCACTTATATGTGGGTTAATTTCTTCCCTCCACTCACTTTTTACTTCTAGATGTCAAGTAACTAATCAGGATAACACACCCTGAATAGCTAATCACTGTCATACTGTGGCAGGAGCTAAAATAAGTAGTTGATAAAGAAATAATTGCTTCTTGATGGAGCAGTAAGTGCTAGGGAAAGTATGTCCCTTTGATGGGCACTTTATTATAGAGCACTATAACATTTTCTCTGGAGAGAAAGTTGTTCAAAAGCCACTGAAAAAGTGAAATTAAATGAGGAAAATTTGTAAACACACTTACGTACTCGGACTGAAAGCTTGTTAGTCTGGAAAGATGAAAGTGGAGGGAAATATGATAAAATTTTACAATACTAAGGATTACTTGTCAAAGTTTTCAGTGTCTTCATATAAAATTATATAGTACTTTGAATCCAAAACATGCACATTAGAATCATTGGATATATTCATTTGAACAACAGGATGAAGTGATGTGTAAATCATATGGTAATGGTATGGAAATGCAACCATGTGGTAAAACTTACTGCTCACATTGAACATATAGTAGATGGGGTATTTATTAAATTTATTCCTTAAAAGTAAATATTGGGTATTCTATGTATCTAAAATTATTAGTAAAGCACAATATATAATTGATTTGAATTAGTTAGTGACTATGTTAAACCAATGAAGCACCATTTCCTTGACAGCAATGAAAATCTGTTTTGCCACACAAATCATCAACTTCTCCAGCACAGTTATGTTCTAGTGAAGATGTTGTTTATATTTAGTTTTTGAACCTGAAAGTTATGTTAGTGATTACACAGCTCTTATAGAATTGCAATGTATTCTATTTAAAATCTATACTTAATTAATTTAAAAGAGCCTTAGGAATTTTTATTCCTCTTCCTGGGGTTTACTTGTGCTGCTAACATTTTTGCATATCATAGATTTATACACATTCTTTAAAATCATTCAACAGAGAAAGTAAAAAATTAGCATAGACATTTAAAGGATCAGAAAATATAATGTGTGCAATAGATGTACATCTTTATTAGTATATGCATATTAAATGTACACTGGTGAAATTATTTTGTCTTCTGTAGGTCTGTTTTACAATTGAAAATGGCCTTAGTCCTCAATATATAAACTTAATTTGGAAGAACCTGGATATTCCTGGCAGGAGTATATGGAGGATGTGAAAAGTTCAGAATTTTGTACAATTCTAACTTAATATCTTGCATGTAAACAATTATAGACCAGTTTCAAAATGATTGATATGTAGGAATAACTAGTAAATACATACTTTCTTTATTACATTTGAAAAGTTATGATTCATCTCTAGTTCAACAGTAAATATGAAGAAACTGGGAAGGCCAGGCCACTAGGGCCCAGCAGGAGCATACAGGCCAGGATTTCTAAAACTTGTGCCAATGCAAATAATTGACCAGTGGAGGATATCGGAACCAAAACTGGGCAGAGGTGCACAGGCAAAGGATTTCAAACTTACTGGCAGAAGACTCAGGTGTCAGGGAAGGTGGGAAGGGGCCCAGGCCTGTCGAGTCACACAATAGGCATAGAAAGCAGCAGAAGAGAGGATCAGACCAAAGCCAGCTTGGCTCAGTTGGGGGAATCAGGCTTAAGAGTCATATTAGAAGATGGCAGAGGAGAGAAACAAGCAGGAGTCTGCTGACCCTTAGTTAGAGCAGAGAGGAACCAGACTGTCAAGGAAGACTAGAGACAGAACATCACCCACCACTCAATGCCAGTTCCACAGAATAACACAGCTTCTAAAAAGTCATGCACCTCATTCATTACTAAATGCTGTGCACACCTCCATGGAAAGAAGAAAGAATATTTGCGAAAAAATAAAAGGAAATCTCCAACAAAGTATTCTAGATGATCAAGTTCCAGTACAGAAAAAAAAAGGTAACATAAAAACACTACAATGTGTACCTCCAAATATTAATTGCAGTCAGAGCCAAATAAATAAAAACAGGTAAATGAAATTAGAAATCAACCCAAATGTGAAATAAATTTCAATAAATACATAGAATTGTAGAAGAAAACATAAACAGAAGTAATGCAAAATATGAAAATCTCAGTTATCCAAATAAAAAACACCTTGTAAAACCTCACCAACAGAGTGTTTCATGTGGAAAACAGATTTTGGGCTAGAAGATAAAGTAGAGAAATTGGATCATTCAGTAAAAGGCCAATGAGATGTATAAAATATTTATTAAAAGAACATGGACAACTTTGGAGCACCATGAAAAGATGTTCTCTGGCTCTTCACAAGCATTTTTTTGGTGCAGGTACCATGCTGCATTTAATATGTTTTTCTGTAGTATAATTAAAAATCAAGTAGTTTAATACCTGCCACGGTGATTTTTTTTTTCAAGATTGGTCTGGATAATTTTTTTTTTTTTGGTTTTGGTATCACCATATTTTCCCAGCCTCCCTCCTCTCCTAGTTGCAACTTTATGTCTCAAATATTGCCCTCTGTATTTTCATTTTAGCTATAATTTGCTATCTTCTCTCATTTTACTATATACTCTCCTTATATACTAAGAACATTGATTTTATAAATCAAAAGTCACATAATAGTGATATTATATATATGTGTATATATATATATATATACTATTGCATTTCTAATTCAGAATATAAAAAGTTATATCTTAGTCTTTAATTACCTATATAATATTACAAACTGTCTGCTAGCACTATTGCCTGCCTTATGATTGTCTCTCTCTCTCTCTCTCTCTCTCTCTCTCTCTCTCTCTCCTCTCTCTCTCTCTCTTTTCTCTCTCTCCCCCCCCTCTCTCCTCTCTCTCTCTCTCTCTCTCTCTGTGTGTTGTGTGTGTGTGTGTGTGTGTGTGTGTGTGTGTGTGTTGTAAGCCTTCTTGTGCATATAGAAGTCAGAAAACACCTTGCAAGAGTCAGTTTTCTTCCTCCTTTATGGGAGTCATTAGGATCAAACTCAGATCATGATGCTTGAAGGTAGGCAGTTTTACCTGCTTCCTTAGCACTCAGACTTTGATAAAGTCTTTCGGCCCCTTGCATTCATTTTTTGTCATCCTTACTATGATTTCATCTATTAATTTCTTCAAGACTTCTGTGTTCTCTTTCCTTACTGCCTGTAAAGTTTGATGTTTCATACTTCAAATCTCTGCTCAGACATTACATCTCTAGAAATATTTGAAATGTCTATCAAAATAATACCTTTAATCAAACTATTTCATTGACATTTTCTTGTTGTTTTATTTCATGTCACCGATAAGAATACTATTTCTTTTTTTGATTCTCATCACAAAGATTAAGGTCTGTGAGAATCAGAATATTCTCTCTAGTAGTTGTAGAATCAATGCCCAGATCAATATGGAGCATATGACAGGTCATCAAGAAATATGTAATAAATGCATATGACTAACTGGTTGGCATTAAATCTTTTAATACTTACACAAAAAGTAATTGAATGAAAATTGAAAAATAAAGAAATATCTATGCCTCTTTACTTGTCTTGTTTTTTTCTCACACTTTACTAGTTTTTTTTTTCTTTATCTAAGGTTTATTATCAAACTTCCTTAAGGTAGTAAATGTACTTTTTCATTATTGTTATTTTATAACTAAAGTAAACATTTAACCCTTCCATGAATGTTGAAAAAAATTGAATATTATGTAGTATCTCAGGATATGACATGGCCTCTTGATAATGTCTCTGTCATCCAATTTGATATTTGTTCTCATTGCATTACTTACCCCAAAAGAGGAAAAAAAAGAGGAAATACTTTCTGCTCCATAGCTTCAGTTGGCTTATTAACTTGAAGAAGCCAATCTACATGCTATATTTACTAAATGAAATAATATGTGAATAGTTTAAAAGTCAACATTATTTCTAAGCAATTCTTATTATTTTGCTAGTCATCTACGACTAAAAACTGTATCATAAAAGACTGTAGGACATTTCCTCACCTCAATATATTTGTATTAATGCTTTCATGACATTTATATGAGAAATAATAGAAAGACAGTCAATTAACGTAAATAATTTTTTAATGATCAAATATAAATCAACTTTGAAATATGTCCTCTCCTAAAATCACTAAGTCAATGCTTGGAATTCATCACTAAGCAGTTGACTCATTTCTATTGACCCAGTTTAATTTTCATTGATTCTTAAATTCCACAACTGAGATTCAGAAAATTTGATTTTTCTTAATGATTTTTTTAGGTGTATGGCTGCTCATGTGCTGTACATCGTACCTCCAGTAAAATTATGCTATTGAAAAAGTCATTTGAAATCTTCCATCACCTACTTTTTAACATGGAATCTCTTTTGTATCCTCCTGAATGAGCTTTCCCTTTGCTTTTAAATACCAAACAGTCTCTTTTGGGAGAGTAAGTACTCTTTAACTGGCAACCATTTTAACTTATTTATTAAATATTCCACTACTGTTGTCTGCATCTATAAACACTGCTTTCCAAAATATGTTTCATAATTCAGCAGTTATATAGCTCCTACAGTGACAGGACACCTAGTTTTTCTTCTCTGGTGGTTTCTAACAAACCTATGATAAGTTTTTTTCATAACACAGCAAAGAGAAGGCCATTACCTATAAATAATGGCATCTATTTAAATGTATCAAACTAATTATATTCCAGTTTCAAATATTCTATATGTACATGATATACATTAATATCAAAATGGTTGAAGCATGAGTCAAAAGAAAAATTGTGCGTTTTCTGTAAAACTCTAGTTTTCAGTATTAAATTAACTTGTGTTAATATCTCAGTTCATTCTTAGGATTATAGAAAAATAATCAAACATCCTCAATTTTATGTCTGGAGAAATCTTTATTTTGAACCTTCAGACTTATTATTTTGACTCATATTTATTCCCATATAGACTTTTCTATATGCATATCAAAACATTAATGCACAGGGATGAGACTTTAGGTAAAAGAATATAAATATTACATTAGTTTTCAAAATTAGAAGGAAATTATAAATTATTTTAATTACAGATTCCCACTAGAAAAATGAACCAGATATAAGTATTGAGGAAGGTAGTGGTCATTTACCAAAATTATCTGCAAGCCCAAATGATAGTTCAAAATCTCCCTGAATTACATACATATAAACATGTATGGTTTTCTGGATTCATCTGAGCCACTAATGTAAAGTCAAGTAGAAATGAACAACATAAAAATACCAATCACCAAATAAGGATATAATAGAGTAATAAATGTCTTTACACAAAAAATTCTGGTCTGCTTAGACTCAAAGCACAATTTTATAAGACTTTCATAGAAGAACCAAACCATTCTTCTTAAATTATTCCAAAAAAAAGAAGCAGATTGAGCACATCCAAGCCTCTTCTATGATGTCATTTACTCTAATACCAAATGAAATTAAGACATTACAAAAAATATAGATCAATTTCCTGATGATTCATATGCAAAAGTATTCATTGAAATACTTGCAAACTGAATATAAAATTTTCAAAAAATCAAGCTGCTTTTAACCCTGAAATATAGGAATATTTCAACACACTTAAGTCAATAGATTTAATAAATATGAATATATTTATGGACTTAAACATAAAAAACCACGTGATCATCTCCAAAGAAACAAAATACTTTTGACAATATCCGAAATGTTTTCATGATAAAAGTACAGTGGAGGTAATATATGTCAACATAAGAAAGGCTATATATGTTGAACTCATTATCGTAACACCCTAAATAGAGGAAACCTGAAGCAATCTCATTAAAATCATGAATGACAGGCTGTGCAGTAACCCTTCTTCTTTTCAATATAATGACTGAAGCCCTAGTTAGAGTATCAGGAAAAGAGAAAAAAATTTAAGGGGATTCTTGAAGTTTGTAACATAGGTAGGGAGAGAGGAGGGGAGGAATTGCTAAGAAGGAGATCATGGAAATCTTTCCATTCACAGCAGCCTCAAAATAAGTCTAGGAAGACCTTATCAAGGATAAAAATATCTCCATAATGAAAATTTCAAAATATTGATGGAAGAAAATAGAAGATAAAAATACCTCATTGCTCAGAAGTTGATAAACTTAATATTATGAAAATTACTATCTTACCCAAAGCAATTTACAGATACAATGCAATTATAATAAAAATTCCCACGGATTATTCACATAAATATAAAAATGTAAATTTGTATGAAACACAAAGGACTTCAGATGGCAATCCTGGGGGGGGTGTAATTCTGTATGAATTGCCCTCCCAAGCTATGCTGTGTTTCTAACTATCTCTCTCCTCTATATTTCTATGTACTTTTCTCACTTCTCCCTCCTTAAGAGTACTCTTGGGGAAAAAGAGGGAGCTGGTCTCCCTCATATAATAAAGGTAGTTTTAATAAAAAAAATTCTAAGACTAAGGCGAATGACAGCTTTGGAGGCTTTGGAAAGATAGCTGAGAGTTCTACATCTGAGTAGGCAGGCAGAAGGAAGAGACAGAGAGAGTTGGCATGGCTTGAGCATTTGAAACCTCAAAGCCCACCCTCAGGGACAAACTTCCTCCAACAAGGCCACACTTATGGCAACAAGGCCACAACTACTCTAACAAGGCCTTAACTTTTTATGTTACTTCTGTAGCATTCAAATGTATGAGACTATATAGACAAATCTTATCTTTCCAATAAAAGATTTCACATAAGCAAAAATGATCTTAAGAGACAGACATGAAAACTATATGCAAATGAATTACACAACTAGAAGAAATTGAAAGCATTTTAGAGGCATTGCAAAACACTAAAACTAGATCATGAGAAATATAAAATCTGAATAAAGCATTACAAATAAATAGACTGAAACAGTAATCATAATTACATCAAACAAAGAAAAACAGGTTAAATACTTTCACTGGTGAGTTTAAAGAATAAAATAATAATGTATCTGCATTTTGAATATACCACTATCATACACGTTAGGTGTAATAATTTGTTATAGCTACAGAAAAAGTCAATGTATTTTGTTATCAGTGAATTGTTTATATTTTTGCTATTATGAAAATCAAAACTTTTCTAACTAGAAATGAATATAATTTTGCATACTTTCACTCATGTATTTACGTGACTATTCTTGCATACCATTATAAATTGTACACTCATGATTTTAATTCTGTTATATGAATGACACATACTATTTTCTAACCTACATTACATATTTGATTTTACGTATTTATACTATAGAAATTACTAGTCTTTCAGCCTTTTCAGCAAACTATAACATTCTTTATTACATAAATTTTCCCTATCTTGCTCACAATTGTAAATTCATTGCATAACACAATATCATAATATCAAGGAAATTGAAGAAGTGTTATTTGCGAAATGAATCCATTTAACATTATATAATACTTTCTTTATAGTGAGAAATCCCAAGTATATGCTCAAAAAATATTCAAAATTGTATTATAGCCTGGGAGAACCCGCTTTAGGCTGCCCAGAGCTCAAAAGTAATCCACAGCATTGGCATAGTTGACACTTTAAAAAAAGTTTATTTTATTTTATTTATGATACCATTCAGTTATAAATATCAGACACGGATTCCTTTTTTTCCCCCTCCCGCTCCCCCCCTTCCCCCAGCCATCATTCCTACCTCCTCCAGGGCAAAGCCTCCCCGAGGACTGAGATTAACCTGGTAGACTCAGTCCAGGCAGGTCCAGTGCCCTCCTCCCAGGCCTAGCCAAGCAACCCTGCATAAGCCCCAGGTTTCAAACAGCCAACTCATGCAATGAGCACAGGACCAATGCTGGATGCCTCCCAAACAGATCAAGCCAATCAACTCTTTCACCCATTCAGAGGGCCTGATCCAGTTGGGGGCCCTCAGCCATTGGTTCATAGTTCATATGTTTCCATTCCTTTGGCTATTTGTCCCTGTGCTTTATCCAACCTTGGTCTCAACAATTCTTGCTCATACAAACCCTCGTCTTTCTCACTAATTGGACTCCCAGAGCTCCACCCAGGGCTTAGCCGTGGATCTCTGCATCCTGTTCCCTCAGTCATTGGATGGGGTTTCTAGCACGACACTTAGGGTGTTTTGGCCATCCCATCACCAGAGTAGGTCAGTTCGGGCTATCTCTCAACCAAGGCCAGTAGTCTATTGTAGGGGTATCTTTGTGGATTTCTGTGGGCCTCTCTAGCACTTTGTTTCTTCCTATTATCATGTGGTCTTCATTTTCCATGGTCTCCTATTCCTAGTTAACACTTTTACTGTGGGATGTTCTGTATGCTGTGAATATGTTGCTCTGATTGGTTGATAAATTAAACACTGATTGGCCAGTAGCCAGGGAGGAAGTATAGGCAGAATAAGCAAAAAAGGAGAATTCTTGGAAGACTGAGTCAGGAGACACTGCCAGCCACCACCATAAGAAGCAAGATGTAAAGATACTGGTAAGCCACAAGCCATGTGGCAAAGTATAGATTTATAGAAATTGGTTAATTTAAGATGTAAGTTCTAGCTAGCAAAAAGCCTGAGCCAATAGGCCATATAGTTTTAATTAATATAAGCCTGTGTATGTTTATTTGGTTCCAAGTGGCTGTGGACTGGCAGGTGAGAGAGACTTGTCCTGTTGTCCTGACTGCGGGCCAGGTGGAACACAAAAAATCTCCATCTACAACTTTTCTATGAGTCATTAGGTAAAAGACACTCACACACTCTCTTGATGGTTCCCTTCCTTATTCTCTTCTCATGTTTTTTCTCTCTTACTTCTCTCTCTCTCTCTCTCTCTCTCTCTCTCTCTCTCTCTCTCTCTCTCTCTCTCTCTCTCTCTCTCTTATATAACCAAACAAAATCTTCTTGCATGCAATACAGGAGTCATAAAATAGCTACATTCCATTTATCAGGTGAATGATTACAAGTAAAAGCATATTTATAATCTCCCTAACACGACTGAAAATAGAGTCATCCTGTAAGTCACATGCAATATAGTGAAGCAGCTTGTCACAGAATAATAGGTCATAAGCAAGAAAAGAGCACATTTTTACAACCAACCCTCTTGTTGACAGGTGCAAAGAAAGAATCAATTACTTTATTATCTATCTTAAGAGGTAATATTATAAGGCATTTTAAAGGAATCTTTAAACTTCTGAAGAGACAAGAACATGAGAAAATTTGAGTGTGTTAGCCATTACAACCATTTGTCCTGCATTGTCCCAAGGAGAGGGAAAAGCAATTTAAATTAACTCACGACTATGTAAACATTTTGAACTAACACCCTGTAATCAGAAGTCATAAATTTTAGATTTGATTCAAATCTCAAAGCTGCCTGAGATTGCTGAGTCTCAGGGCATAAAGATACCTGGAATGTCATAAATCTTCTAGGGCAGGCCTAGGTCTACATTCTTGAGATACCATCAATCAATTAGTTAGTATCAGCTCCAGTCAGCACTCCCAAGATACTATGGCACTATGATGCTTTAAATCTCAAAATATACTTTCTGCCCTGTGTGTAACTTTGTGACTATCAAAAGAAGCCTGTACCACAATTTTTTTTGATGTATACTTTCTTTTTTATTATTTAATATTTTTATTTCATAATTAACAATTTCACATATCAGCCACAGATTCCCCCATCCTCCCTCCTCCCACCCCCATTTCTTCATAGACCTGGAAATAACAATACTCAATTTCATATGGAAAAAAACAAAATTTTTATACATAGAAATCGGTTAGTCAGATGAACTTTGAATCTTCAGGGTGCATACCCATATTAGCAAAGTGAGGTCAAGAATGGGTCCAAGGAATGAGCCATCCATCAGCTAGCAATAATTTGACTCTTTTGTATTTATGATCCTAGCTTAATGAATCAGACTGCTCAGCTATGTGTCCTTGTGAACTATAGATTGTTTTTCTGATGTTGCTTATCTTAAAAAACATTAGCAAGGCATCTGGTCTAATCTAACATTATTTTGAAGCTTTGTTTCAGCTAATGTTACACACTCAAACCTGTGACTGCATTTCCCAGTGTAAAGAGTATTAGAACCAGCCTGGCTGTTGGGAAATTCAATTGTTTTTCTACATCATCAACCTGAGCTGTTGATTTAAAGCAGCTCCTTGGTCGAACTTATAGGCCATGACTGTTTAGTATTTCTTTGTATTCATTTTTATTCATCAAAACTCTGTTGTAGTGGGTAGCATTCCAGCTTGGATCTGAAGTTCCAATCCCCATTGAGACTCTGGCAACTGTCACGCCTACGAGGCGGGGCGAGGGGAGGCGCCTGAAGCCCTCCAGCTACACTCTGTATAAGCTAACTTTATTATATCAATTAGACAGCTTAAGGAGAAATCATCTTCTTGACAATCCACAAATAAAAATGCCCAGTAGATTGGAGGTATTCATAAGATAAAAACAATACATTATAGGCAATGGCATCTCACCACATCCACTCACATCAAGCTAGATACCAGGAAAGACTGTAGCAACAACATGTAAAGCACAGCAGAAGTAAAAGACATTCTGGGGTCTGTAATCTTGTAGCCTTGCTTAAATGAGATTGACCCATTACAAAGTTTCCTCCTGGTTGGCTGATACCTTGAACTTCAATTGCTACCTGCTGTTCCTCTGACATGGCCATTAGCAAAATTGTTAGATATTAAGTGATTATTTTCAAAATACCAAAATAGTAAGCTGTTTCACAATAAAGTAACTTTTTTTGAATGAACAAAATGTTTATTAATTTCTAGTAGCATGTATGTTACTGATTATTGTGATACTTCTTTCAATCAGTTAGCAACAATGAAATAGCTACTGCATTTAAATTTGTAAATGATTCTTGAAACAGCTCAGAATCTTATAAATTATCACCAAATATAGTCAATGGAATTGTTTATTAAATGGATGAGATTTGAGAATAGAAATCATGAATAGAGAACAGAAATTATGAATAGTACCACAAAAGCTTGATAATGCAATGAAAATACAAACAAAACTGTAAGCAATGGGCTCTGACAGTGTGTAAGTTACCAGAAAAGTGGCATGGAATTAAATGGGGAACACTGATTATGTGGACAGTCTCCTGTGTTTGTTTAGTTGACTGTAAATCTAAGTAAGACAGAACAAATAGATTATTAAAATGCTAACAGTGAATAACTAGAAATATTTGTGGAGTATTATTAAATTCTTTATCAAATGACCATGAAAAAATTTTCACTTATACATTAATTTACATTTGCATAATTACATTATGAACTACTTCCAGCTTTTCAAAATAAAAATATTGTCTTCATAAATGAATAACCTGAGGACTATATTTAAAGGAGAAAAAGATTTTTTTGTTATTCTAAAATATACATAAATCAGTATACATTGGTCATTTTCACTAAATGCTTTTTTGCATGAACTTTCTGTTTTTAACAATTACTGTTTTACATTCTGTTTGCATTCTAACATAAGTAAAAGAATATGATGACATCTGTTCTTTCAAGTGTAATGACTCAAAATCATATGAATTCAAGTGTATTTATATACAATCCATATGTACCAATAACCTTATACATAATTTGTTGAATTTATAAGGTACATGAAAAAAAAGATTCTGTATATTGAAATATTTACCAGAATATTTCCCAGAACAAGTGTCATCAGTAAAGTCAGTTAAGAATTTTCTGTTATAATTAATCATAAAAACTTCATTTTTATTATTTATGTCACCATCTAACCTTTGGCCTTGATGCAACATTATATCAAGTTTACTATTGGGGTGACTTAAAGTTTTGAATATATTTGTTTCATAAATCAAACATACATAATTTCCTAAGCAATGGTGTTCAATAATTGAAAATATTTTATAAGCACAAAGTATAGTAGCATATATTTCTATTTAATATTTCAATTTTATTTCTTCTGTTCTTGCAATGCATCTAAAATATGTTGGAAGCCGGGCGGTGGTGGCACACGCCTTTAATCCTAGCACTTGGGAGGCAGAGCCAGGCGGATCTCTGTGAGTTCGAGGCCAGCCTGGCTACAAGTGAGCTCCAGGAAAAGGCGCAAAGCTACACAGAGAAACCCTGTCTCGAAAAACCAAATAAATAAATAAATAAATAAATAAATAAATAAATAAATAAATAAATAAAATATGTTGGAGACAGTAACAGCATGATCATATCAACATTTGTTGCAAATGAATAATAAATTCTCCAACTTATATTTCACAGAACCCTGAAGAGGCAACATGTTTTTAATACATAAAATAGTTATGCAAAAATATTTGCCTTTTGTAAATGTATATGTAAAAATGTTTGACCTGATTTTGCTTTTATGTAGTATGTTTATCATGTTTAACAGAGTGTCTTTCAAAGCTTGTCAAATATTAAATGGCTTCCTATTAATATGAATTTGTGTGGAATAACAATTGCCACAAGAGTCTAAGGAAATCATTTTAAAGGTAATATCTGGAAGGTAGGGATATCTTGGAGGAGTTTGGGGATAGGAAATAATATGATCAAAGTATATTTTATAAAAAGTTAAAACAAATAAAAAAAATCTTATTGCTTACTTGAGGTGCCAAAAGCAAAATTTAAAGGAAAATAGCTACAAAAATTATCAAATCTTCCTAATAATATGAACTATCAAATATATTTTCAAATGTTAATGAGGTTTTAAAAAATAAAATATAATAAAATAAAACAAAAATCATCACATCAAAGTTGGACAAGGTAAGCCAAATGAAAGAAAGGAGCCCAAGTGAAGGAACAAGAATCAGAGACCTACTCAAGCACTCCAGAGTTCCATAAAAATAGTAAACTGAAAGCTGTAATATGTACAGGGAGAACCTGTTACAGACCTCTTCAGGCCTGGGCCATGCTGCTTCAGTCTCTATGAGTTACTATGGGCTTTGCTCAGTTGATTTGGAGGGATATATTCTGATGTCTTCTGTACTGTGGAAGTCCACAAAGATTTCAACTTCTGGTTTGACTCAAAGCCAGAGAGTCAGAATTTATGTTGCTCTCCAAGGCTGCATAATAGGGTACAAAGGCATGGTTACTAGGTGTCTTATACTTCAAGGCCTAATCACAAGATGTTTTGCTACGGGCCATCATTACCAGGTGTTTTAAAGGGTCTACACTTGGTTGTACATTGTGCCTTGATTTTGAAAGGGGGAGGTCTTTTGCCTCTCCCCTTGCTGGTGTATAAAAAGCTCATTAGAAATAAATGAGGCTGCTGGGTATTGACCCAGGGCCTTCCCGAAGCTATCCTGTGTTTCTGTCTTTTTTTTCATTTATATTTTTATCTACCATTTCTCATGTCCTCATTTCCCTCTTCAAGGGCCCCTTTGATAGGTTGGACCTGAACCTCAACACTAAATCCTAACACTGCCCACTCTGGTTCTTACACCTTTCTGCATCATCTTCCATGGTGGGGTTCCCTGAGCTCTGAAGAGAGGGTAAGTGGAAGGATTTAATGGAGAAATCCCATTTAGATCTGTATGTTCCTAGTGCTCTCTCTCTCTTTCTCTCTCTCTCCATAAATTCTGGCTATAGGTCTCTAATTTTTTTTTCTTTTCTGCTGTAGCAGGAGGCTTCTCTGATGATGGCTGAGCAAGGCACTAATCTGTGGTGGTATTCTAATTGTACTGAAATGTGATTTTGATTATATGTTAATAAATAAAGTTGCCTGGGGGTCAGAGCTATTAGAGCCATAGACAGAGTGTGGCGGTGGTGGCACGCGCCTTTAATCCCATAGATCTCTGTGTGTTCAGGGATACAGCCAGCATTGGAGACATATGCCTTTAAGACATAGGGGGCTGTACATTCAGACAGTGACGAGGTAGTCACGTGTTTAGGTTTACAACCAATGAGAAGGCAGAACAATAATACTATAAAAAAGACGTACAGACAGGATATAGCTCTCTTTCGGGAAGCTGGGACACCGCAGGCGGAAGGGTGAGATTTTAGCTCTGAGCTCTGACCTCTCGGCTTTCTCTTTTACATTGTTTCTGTGTTTCTTATTTAATAAGACTGTTGATTACATCAATACTAATCAATGAATATCGCAGAATATTATTAGGAATCATTTTATTGATAATATTTTAAGATTAGTAGTATTTGCTTTTACCCTGGTTTCTGGGATATCTAATCTCTGGTTCTTGGTCACCCAAACAGGATTAGAAATGAGTTCAATCTCACAGAATGAACCTTAAGTCAAATCAGAGGTTGGTTGATTATTCCCACAAGCTTTTTTGCCACCATTACCCTAGCATATTTTGCAAGTAAGATCAAAGGTTTTGTGGCCAGGTTGGTGTTTACCTTTATTTTATTTTATTTTATTTTATTTTATTTTATTTTATTTTATTTTATTTTATTTTAGTAGTCTGCAGAGTGTATTCCTAAACCAAAGACATTAGACCACAAGGATGAAGGTTCTATGTAGGCACCAGCTAGACTTCCCCATATTCATTGGGTTGTGTGGGTGTTGTCTTCAGCAATGTTTTCCCTGCTGTCAATTTAGGGAGAGCAACCTATTGTCTTATGAATAGCCTCGATTATTTGGGTATTTCTATATGACCATTTTGGCTAATGACTTAATTGAATGTAAGCCAATCCCAGTACTGGAAGCTTTAATAAAAAGAGGTGGCCCAGTTGAGACTTCTTCTCCCCTATTATTAGAAGATTTCATTAGAGTCACCTTCATATATTGTAGGATGTTACCACTATGCTGTGTTTCCATATCATCCATCAAATGCTAAAGACTGGAATAGCTAGGTTTTGAGGGAGATTGATTCTCAACTTTCTAATGACCTGCCACAGGGTTTCCATAGGGACTGTCCAAGTTTTCACTCCCAGCAACAATGGATGAGTGTTCCCCTTACTCCACATGATGCCAGCATGAGATGCCACTTGTGTTATTGATCTAATGCATACTGATAGGTGTGAGATGGAATCTCAAAGTAGTTTTGATTTGCATTTCCTGAAGGCTAATGCTGTTGAACATTTCTTTCAGTGTTACTCAGTCATTTGAGCTTCCTCTATAAAGAATTCTGTTTAGATCTGCACCCCATTTTTAATTCAATTATTTGGGATTTTGATATGTCATTTATTATATTCTTTATATATTTTGGATATTAGCTCTCTATCATATGTGAAGTTGATAAAAAATATTTCCTTATTCTGTAGCCTGCTGCTTTGTCCAAATGATGGCGTCCTTTGCATTACAGAAGCTTATCAGTTTCATGAGGTCCCATTTATTAATTGTTGATCTTATTGCCTATTCTAATGGTGTTCTGTTCAGAAAGTCTTTACTTGTGCCAATGAATTCAAGGCTACTCCCCGACTTCCTCTTCTATCAGCTTCAGTGTATCTAGTTTAATGTTGAGATCTCTGATCCATTTGGAGTTGAGTTTTGTGCAGGGTAATAAGTATGGAGCTATTTCCATTCTTCTACATGCAGATATCCAGTTTGACTAACATCATTCCTTGACGATGCTGTTTTTTGGCATTGTGTATTTCTGGCTTCTTTATCAAAAATCAGATCTCCATAAGTATGTGACTTATATCTGCATCTTCAATTTTATTCCATTTATCAACATGTCTTTTTTTGCCAATACCCATTAAAAGTGAAATACATATAATAAGGTATATCAATTTTCTCATAGATGTGATGAGTATGTATCTGCTTTTTTTAATCAATGTTATAATTAAATCAACAATTTCATATATTCTAGGAGCCATCATATTCAACAAACATTAATAACAAATAATGATTTTATATCACTGATAAGAATTTTGTTCAAATAAAATAATTAGTAATCATTGTATTATGTTAATGTTATATTAATATTCAGGCAAATCTATATAGACAAAACAATTAAATAAAATAAAAGCGTATTAAGCTATGTTTTTCTGCCAGGCAGTGGTGGCACATGCCTTAAATCCCAGCACTCAGGAGGCAGAGCCAGGCAGATCTCTGTGAGTTTGAAACCAGCCTGGTCTACAGAGTGAGATCCAGGACAGGCACCAAATCTACACAGAGAAACCCTGTCTCAAAAAACTTAAAAAAATATGTTTTTCTTATGACTATTTTTTTCTTATGACTATTTTGTTGGAATGATAAAATAAGTCTTGACATAAATATAACCTAAGAGTCAAAGGTTATATCACAAATATATCAACAATTAAGTAACTCAGGCAATTTAAATGGAAAAAAAATGAACATATTTTTTATCCTGTCAAACTTTCTCATAATATAAGCTAAACATTGACTACAGGAAATTCTTCAGTGATTTTCTAGCAAAATCTTCTCTGCATATTTGTAAAAAGAATTCCCCATGTATGTTAAAGAATTAAAACAATAATTTGAATTGTTTTTGTTTCCAACAGAATAACAGTAATTCAAACTCTGATTAATGGAATATAACTTACATGTTTTAAAAATGTGAAGAAATATTCATGTAACATATCATTTATAGTTCAACAATTTTAAGGAATAATTTTCAAGTGGTATTTAGTATTTTCACAGTGTTGTACAAGCATTATCACCCTCTAAATCCAGATTATTTTAATTAATGCTCATGCACCCCCAAATCCCATGAAATATTCATTCTTCTTCATACATCTCAGAAACCTGATGATTATTAATCTGCTTTCAGTAACTATGAATTTGACTGTAAGATGTTTAATATATTGGAATCATATTATGTATACCATTTTACTTATTTTTTTATCTTAATGCAAAGATTAGAATATTATCCAGACTTATAGATATGCCACAATTCCTTTTGCCATTCATCATTTGTGGATAGTTGACTTCTTTCCACCTTTGAACCATATTATAGTCTGAAGTCATATGCTTGTTTTGTTTGTAATGTATATTTATAATTCTCAGATACTTTTTAATTTTTGTAAGATTTATGTTTCAAAAAACACAAGTGTTTCATCTCAGACATAGATGAAGTCATCAGAGCTGGTTCCTTTTGAGGGCTCTGAAGAAGAATCTGTTATGTATCAGCACCTTAATTTTCTGTTTCTTAATAGTACTCCTTGTTAGTCTTTCTCTTGTAAAGCAATGATATCTCTCATTGTTTTTCCATGTTCATTCTGTATCAAAAATGCCTCTAAATATAAGTCATAAAATATAAAACTCTTTGAAGAGTTTATAATTAATAAGGTCATATTCAAAAATTCCATTGGTTAGAACTTCCATATACATATATACATATATGTATCTGGAATAGGAACTGCTGATTCATGTGGTTATTGTTTTTAGCCTTTTGAGGACTCACCTATAATATATGAAGTTTTCACTTTCTTTACATCTTTGTCACCACATGCTATTTGCTTTTGTTATTTATGAGTACCTTTATCAGTCACTTTAAAAAATGCCACACACAGAGGAAATCCATATACTCATAAAAACATCAGATTTCATATATATCACAAATAATGAAAAAAAGAGGAGCAATTATAAATGCTACCTAATTTCCACATTAATATATTTAGATTTTTGTAAGTTAGCGTGTAGAAAATTAGCACTGAATTTATTTCTTTAGCCAACAACATATTGCACTGATTAGAAATAATTATAGGTAATCCATTGTTTCTTTAATCTCCTTTGAACAAAAAGAAAATTTTAGAATAGTCAGTTTTCAGTGTCAACATACATTATTAGTATGGATCTTTCTTTTAGTATAGATTCCCAGCTATTTTTAAAGAAAGATAATTTGAAATCTATTTTCATCTTTGGATGTCTTTTAACCTCTACTACCTGACCATTCTGTAACATTATGCAAATTTTATAAAAATAACAAATTAAAGTACTTTCTACCTCAGGCCTTTCTGTGTATGAATTGTGGGTATGAGGATCAATGGGCAATCTGTTCTTTAACATAAATATTGTTACTCTAATGGTGAAATATATTTTTGGCATGGTGAACTTGATTTATTGGAAACTATTTCATGATTCTCAATAGTATACTATATTTTATGACTAATTTTACATTCAAGAAAAACACAGACACTATTTCTAAATATACGAAGCAAAATTTACTTTGAAAATATAGTAACATAAAGAGAGTATCATTGGGAAATTGAGATGTTTATCATAATAAATTTATTTTCAATTGTTCCATTGAAACTTGTGAAGGCAATGCTTTTTCTTTATGTTGTACAAGTAGTGTTTTCTATCATCAATCAGACTGCAAATGAATAAAAAGAAATGAGCATAGTTCCTTGAACTCAGGGAACATAGAAGGATGAACTTCATGATTGAGTTTCTTTAGCATAATCTGATTTTCACAGTAATATATGCATGTGACTAAAATATCTTGAAAAATGCAAAACAGAATTTTAGAACATACTAAAATTATTTTATATTGTTGAAAAATATTAGAAATATATGAATTAGAAAGTTATGCTTAGTTGTTTTGTTAAGCTGAATAATTTCACTGGGAAAATAAATTATTGAGAAAAATTAAGTAAATTACATGATGCACTGAAGATGTCTAAATCATCTGAAAAGAAATCTTCCTGAAGTATTCAAACTGTTCAATTCCTTCCAAATGCAAATTTTAATAATAGTACATTCTGTTCAAAAGACAAAACTTTTTGTTAAAGTGTACATGTAGCATTGCAGAAAATATATTTGGTTAATTAATACCAACTTTCAAATTTCTAATTTCAAATGTCTTAAGGAAACTCACTAATGTACAAGTTTAAAAATTCTGATTTCAAGATCAGAATCAAGTTCTATAGCACTTTTTATCCATTTTGTTTATTTTTAAAATATATTTCTTACATTCTTATTAAGTGATATGTGTGTGTGTACATGCATGCATGCTTACATGTAAACTTGCATAGATATGCACTACTTATTGGTGCACCATGGTGTAGTTTTTGAGGTCAGAGGAAATTTGTGGGAGTCATTTCTCTCTATCATTTTGGTCACAGGGATCAAACTGGTAGCCAGAAATTGTTTTTACCTGCTGAGTCATCTCACCAGCCTACCTTTTTGTTATCATTACTTCAATATGGAACTCATTCTGTATTTTTTAATTTTCAGCTTCTTGAACTGAAACTTAATTCACTTTTTTCCCATTAAAAGTCTATTTGAATAAAAGCCATTGAAATTACAAATTTTGAGAGATAGAAATGGAGTAGGTCCAGATGGGATGGGAGCTGGAGAGGTACTAGGAAGACTAAAAGGAGGGAAAGCTGTAATTGGGGTGTAGGGCATAATGTAAGAGGCTTTTCTTAATAAAGGAGGGGAAACATTGTTTATAGAGTAATAAAAATATCAAGATACTTGTAGATGTTACAGTCTTATTAAATAAAAAACACAGAGCCAAATGCAGAGTTAAAAGCCCAAGAGGTCAGAGCAGTAGCTAAGAGCTGAGACTTAAAACCATGTTCTTACCCTTGCTGCTGCTGCCTTCCTTCCCCTCAGAAAGAGACCTACTTCCTGTGTATTTGTCTTTTTATTGCCTTTCTGTTCTGCCTTCTCATTGGTTGTAAACCCAACCACATGACCTTCTTGTCAATGCCTGTCGATATAGACCTCCAGGTCTTCTATGGTTGGTATTGAGACTAAAGGCGTGTGTCTCCATGCTGCTGGTGTCCTTGAACACACAGAGATCTGCCTGCCATGTGATTGGGATTAAGGGCATGTGCTACCATTGCTATGGCTTGCTATTAGCTCTGACCCCCAGGCACTTTTATTTATTAACATACAAACAAAATCACATTTCAGCACAAAAAAATGTCACCATAGATATTTGGTCCAGTCCATACCTTACTCTTAGAAATGTAAGGATAAGGCTGAATATTGGTTGCTTTAAATTGCAAAATACTTTATATCTCTTACATTTTTAGTAATTGTATTTATTCATAAAAGGAAGATTCATAAAATATTGTTTTTCATAGTTTAATATATTAAAGTAACATATTTTAAAAGGGAAAATATTATTATAATAAAGTTATCTCTATAAACCATTGACACTATTTTTTTTCCTAATCAATTTTCCATGTCCTCTTTTCTTTCATGTTTATCAATTGTCCTGCACATAGTAGGATTTCCACCTTCTATTTATAGAAAAACAATATCCCAGTATATATGCACATCATTTTTTTCTCTCCCTATTCACCTATCCTTGTGTCAATTTCCAAAAGTGAAATTACTAGATCAAATGATAGTTCATAATTATTTCACTCAATTTAATATATTCTAAATTTATTTATGTCATTACAAATGCAATAAATCTCTCTCAACCACTGAGTAATATTTGCTCACCTATACATACCACAGGTATTTTTTTAATATTTGTCTATATCTTGACATATATGATTTACTAAATCATGGAGATTGTACATGATTCTCTATTGAACATATAAGTTCAGTTATATCTGATATTTTTTTAGTTTATTTACATTTTATACCTAGAAAAGAGACTACTTGATCACATACTAGATGCGTTTTTAATTATTAAGCTGTCTTTCTGCAGTTTTCAATAACAGTTGTAATACAAACTTACAAACCTAATCCAAGAAAACATCAGGAAGAGTATCCAACATGGTCATGTCAGTCTCATCCTGTAGATGCAAAGATTATTTCATATATGTAAAGCAATAATCCACTGGCATAAATAGGCTAAATTACAGAAACCATATCATCTTATTAGGTGCAGGAAAGGCATTTGACAAAATCCAACATCCATTATAAGGAGTCTTACTCTGTCCTGCCTGGCAGCTCTCAGATAACTTCATGGAGACTTTTTATTAATTATGAATGTTTGGCCTTAACTTAGGCTTGTTGTTAACTAGTTCTTATAACTTAAATTAACCCATATATTTTAATGTACATTTTTTATGTGGCTTGGTTAACTATACTCTGTACTGTCCATCCTGCTTCCTCTGCACCTGGCTGATGACTTCTTTCTTCTTCCCTGAAACCTCTCTGTCCCCAGAAGTCCAACTCAACCTCTTCCTGCCTATCTCTTGGCCATTCTGCTCTTTACTAAACCAATACAGTGACACATTTTCACACAGTGTAAGGAAATATTTCACAAAAATCCATTCATGTTAAAAAAATGCTAGAGAAACTGTTGTTACAGAGACATGCATCATTATAATAGATGTAATACATGAGAATCAGACAGACAACATCATCCTTAACAGAGAAAAACTCAAAGAAGTTCCACTAAATTTAGGAACAAGGCAAGGATGTCCACTTTCCACACTTTTTTCAATATAGTAATTAGAGTCTTAGAGCAATAAGTCAAATGGAGATAAATGATATGAAAATACTTAAGGGCAAAGGGAAAATATCTTTATTTGCAGACAATATGATTTTATGCATAAGAGACCCTGAAGTCTCCACAAGAATATGTCTATACCTGATATATATAATCAGCAAAGTAGAAGGACACCACACACACACACACACACACACACACACACACACACACACACACACACACACACCAGTATCCAAGAAAGAATTCAACAAAATAATACCATTCACAATGGCCTCAAAAAGATACAAAATAAATCATCTTAGAATAAGTCAACTAAGTGTGAAACATGTACGTTGAACCCTTGCCACAATGAAGAAAAACTGATGAAGATACCACAAGGTAGAAAGAATTCCCATTCTTATCCACTGGTAGGATTAAAGTTGAGAAAAAATCCATCGTACCAAAACAAATACAATGATTAAATGCAATCTCCACCAAAATTCCAAAGCCTTTTTCACAAGAATAGAAAAATAATCTTAAGTGGCCATACTGTATATAGAAGTTAAGTGCCTTTCAATTGAGTAACTGAAAATAAAATTTTAATTTGAACATACAATTTTATTCAACCTATTTCAAGAAGGAAACCAAAGGCTATATGGTAGGATAGTTTCTACACTTAACAACAATAGGATATGTGTGGTTTGTGTGTGTGTGTGTTGTTGTTGTTGTTGTTGTTGTGTGTGTGCTATGTGGGTAGAGATCATATCAATTATTTAACGACAATCAACAAAAATTAACAAAAAGAATTGAAGTTACAATCACAAATATTTTGCAAGGTTTATTATTTTCTTAAAATCCAAATTTAATGCTTATAAGTCTAGTAATTAAAAATTAAAAAAATAAGTGTTCTTTGATAACTCAGAGGAAGTAAATATTTAGGGAATGATGTGGTGATATTGGCAAGTTTAAAAATACTTATCCATTGTATAATATGTTAATGGACTATTAGATTTATGTTCTCAAAATGTAGAATGGTATCTGTTTTTTGCTTTTATAATTAACTATATGCTCTGAGTATGCTTATGGAGGCATAAATTGTTTATCCAAAAATAACTTTTAAGTGCATGCTTAAATACTACATTGACTCTACCAGTTGACTTCTAAAGGTCAAGCTTCATTTCAAAACTTTGTTTGCATTTTCACATAGCATTTCATCCAGAATTGTGTTAACTTTGATATAATATAAATAATATACCCAGAAGTTCTAACTAAACGTGGATTATAACAAAAATAGCTACTGTATTTTAGGTTTTTACCATTTTCAACTTATGTAATTCAGTATGTTATCTTACTGAATCCTCACAATAACACTAGAATGTAGTGGTGTTATTATCCTTATTTTTCATGGATAAGCCCAAGTTCACAGAGAATAAACAGCTGCCTATTTTAAAGTGGCAGTTAATATTCAAAACTGATTTTCCTGGTTCCAGATCTATAGCACTTAAGAAATATTTTATGCATACAAAACTCATCTCAATATAGAATTGTCAGGTAATGAATGAAAGGGAGGTTGTGATCCCTCTTATTTGAGATGTTATAGCTGAGGATTGTTGAGCACTTGACAGAGATATAATGGATATTACAGTGTTTTACAACAGGTAATCTTTCCAAACTGTGGGATTCACTTAATCTCTATATGAAATGAGATGCCTGAAGGAAAGATAGAAAAAGTTGATGAGACTTGATGTTTTTCTTATGTGAGATTTATTTTAGATTTTTTTTGACAATTCCATGAATCCATATGTAAATGAAAGAACAGAAGCATCTTCTAGGTTCAAGTACAATGTGGTTTTATCTAAACAATTGTTATATATTGTTATTGATGAAAATAAAATGTAAATAAATAAACTGTGTTACAAAGAGTTCAACAGCAATGATACAGATTTCCAAGACCTATTGTAATTATTACTGCACACATACAGAAGACTCCATATCTTTAAATAAAATTAAAAATTACTATTTTGTTTAAAACAGGAAAAAGTAATGTTTATCAAAGGAAAAGATTATATCAAGTGGTTATTTCAATTCCAATATTCATCTTTGTGTATATTACTGTTTTATTTAGTTTTCACTTTGTTAATAACATTGATAGGCCATAATGAACTAGCAAACAAGCACCTAATTGCATATAATGATTGGTTTCTTTGTGATAATAGGCTAAATGTATTTTACAAGTTGTATGCTATAATAAACCCTGAATATACGTAAAACATTCAGGAAAATTAACATTGGTGTGTAAAGACAAAATATAAGGACCAAAATTTTACCTCATGATCCCCTCATGAAATACACAGAAAACACTATTTTCAACTTGTTAAATGTACTGTATGGATTATACTTTAGTAGATATGGTTTTAAATCTTTCTATGTAGACTAATATTTGAACTTATGTAAGACATTGATGACTATATTTCTATTCATGAATTCAGAAAGTGGTGAGCTTTTGTTCAATTTGAACACAAATTAACATAAACTAGTCACTTATTACAAGAGATAGAACAAAAACTTAGAATATTATTTTTTTGTGTATCAAAATATTAGAGCTTTGTGTTCTATAGCTTTGCCAAAGTTTACTGTAAAGCAAAATTCATCTTGGTGACATATTTTTGTAAACAAGGTCAAAAATACATATTTAGTTAAGATTAGTTCACAACGATGTTATAAGTAACAAAGGAACACACATGTATTCATTCAAAAACCATAGTATAACTCTAGCCATGAGGTGAGGAACTTAATATTTTCAATATTATTTTCTGAAGAAATTGTATTTAATTAATTTTTAAATAATTTATTTTTAAAAGTTTTTTTTCATTTTACATATCAATCTCTGTTCTCCTTCCTCCTCTTCTCCCACTCCCTATATCTCCCAATCCATCTCCCATCCACTCCTCAGAGACAGTAAGCCCTCCTTTGGAGAGTCAACCAAGTCTGGTATACTAAGTTGAGACAGAACAAAGCCCCTCCCTCCTGTATCAAGGCTGAGCAAGGTATTCCACCCTAAGGAATTTATTCCAAAAAGCCATTTCATGCACCCAGGCTAAGTCCTGGTCCCACTGCCAGAGGCTCCCCAAACAGATAGAGTCACATAACTGTCACTCATATTCAGAGGGCCTAGTTTGATCCCATGCATGTTCCCCAGCTGACAGACCAGAGTCCATGAGCTCCCACCAGCTTGGGTCAGTTGTCTCTGTGTTTTTTCCCACCATGATCTTGACCTCACTTGCTCCTGTGAACCCTCCTTCCTCTCTTCAACTGAAGTCTAGGAACTCAGCCCAGTGCTTGGTTGTGGATCTCTGCATCTGCTTCCATCAGTTACTAGATGTACGTTCTTTGATTTCAATTTGGGTAGTCACTAATCTAATTATAGGGGAAGGTAAGTTCGGGCACCCTTTCCATTATTGCTAGGAGTCTTAGCTGGGGTCATCCTTGTGGATTTCTGGAGATTTCCCTAGCACTAGGTTTCTCCCTAACCCCCTCATGGTTCCCTCCACCAAGATATCTCTGCCATTGCTTTCCCTTTCTGTCCTTCTCTCAATTTGACCATCTCAGTCCCTCTTGTTCCCATCCCCCACCCCTTCCCTTCTACCCCCTCCAAGTTTACCCAGAAGATCTTAACTATTTTCTCTTACTGGGGCCCCACTTGTGTGTCCCTCTTAGGGTCATTCTTTTTACCTAGCTTCTCTGGAGCTGTGGACTGTAGTCTGATTATCCTTTGCTTTACATTCTAGTATCCCCTTATGAGTGAGTACATATCATGTTTGTCTTTCTGAGTTTAGGTTACCTCACTCAGGGTAATATTTTCTAGTTCCATCCATTTGCCTGCATATTTCATGATACCATGTTTTTACCACTGAGTAATACTCCTCCATTATGTAAGTGTGCCACATTTTCCTTTTCCATTCTTCAGTTGAGGGGATTCTAGGTTGTTTCCAGGTTCTGGTTATTACAAATAATGCTGCCATGAACATGGTTGAGCAAGTGACCTTCTGGTATGATTTGTCATCTTTTGGGTATATGCCCAATAGTGATATAGCTGGGTCTTTCAAGTTTATTTGGTGTTGGCTATAGGCTTGCTGTAAATTGCCTTTATTATGTTTAGGTATATTCCTTGTATCCCTGATCTCTCCAAGACTTTTATCATGAGGGATGTTAGATGGTGTCAAGGGCTTTTTCAGCATCTAATGAGATGATCATGTTTTTTTTTTTCTTTCATTTTGTTTATATGGTGGATTACATTGACAGATTTTTGTATGTCAGATAATCCCTGCATATCTGGGATGAAGCCTACTTGATCATGGAGGATGATCTTATTAATGTGTTCTTGGATTTGGTTTGCATATTTTATTGAGTATTTTTTTAATCAATGTTCATGAGGGAAACTGGTCTGTAATTCACTTTCTTTGTTGAGTCTTTGTGTGGTTTTGAGTATTACAGTAACTGTGGCCTCATAAAACAAAATTGGTGATGTTCCTTGTTTTTCTATTTTGTGGAACAATTTGAGGATTATTGGTATTAACTCCTCTTTGAAAGTCTGGTAGAATTCTGCACTAAAATCATCTGACCTGTAGGTATTTTTGAGGTGTGGGACTTTTAATGACTGTTTTTATTTCCTTAGGAGTTATTGGTCTACTTAATTTGTTTATCTGATCTTGACTTAACTTTAGTAACTGATATCTATCCAGAAAATTGTTCATTTTTTATAATTTCCAATTTTGTGGAGTACAGATTTTTGAATTCTGACCTAAATGGTACTTTGGATTTTCATAGTGTCTGTAACATGAATCTTAAAAGTTCTTATAATAATAAAAAACCCTAGAGCCAGATAATGGGGTGAAAGCTAAAAAATCAGAGAAACAGAACAGCCAGCCATTAGTTCTCACCTCTACAAAATCCTCAACCTACAGAGAGCAAGTTCTTGTTTCCTTACACTTTATATACCTTTCTGTGTCCAGACATCACTTCCTGAGATTGCATGTGTGCTTCCCAATTCTGGGATTAAAGGTGTGTGCCACCATTGCCTGGCTCTGTTTCCAGTGTGTCCTTGAACCCACAGAGATCCAGATGAATCTCTGCCTCCTGAGTGATAGGATTAAGGATGTGTGTCACCACTGTCTGGCTTCTATGTCTTACCTAGTGGCTGGCTCTTTCCTCCAATCCCCAGACAAGTTTATTAGTCAATATATCACTATAGTGTCTGTTATTTTGTTCCTGTTTTTGTTTCTGATTTTCTTAATTTGGATATTTTCTCTCTATTTTTTTTAGTTAATTTCAATAAGGCTTTGTCTCTCTTGTTGATTTTCTCAAAGAACCATTTCTTCGTTTCATTAATTAATTATTTGTATTGTTCTCTTTGTTTCTATTCTATTGATTTCAGCCCTCAGTTTGATTATTTCCTGCCATCTACTCCTCTTGGGTATGTTTGCTTCTTTTTTTTTTTCTAGAGCTTTCAAGTATGCTGTTATGTTACTAGTATGGAATCTCTGCAATTACTTTATGAAGACACTTACTGCTATGAAATTTCCACTTAGTACCACTTTCATTATGTTCAATAAGTTTGGGTATGCTGGGCATTCATTTTCATTGAATTCTGGGAAGTCTTTAATTTCTTTATTTCTGCCTTGACCAAGTTGTTCATTAAGGAGTTTTTCAGTTTCCATGAATTTGTAGACTTTCTGTTGTTTCTTTGAGAGCTCATTTTTCCTTTGCTGAGTATAAAATGTTCTTCTCCATATCTTTTGATTAATTTTGGTATGAAGTCCATTTTGTAGGTATTAGAATAGCTACACCAGCTTGTTTCTTACATCCATTTGCTCGGAAAATCTTTTTCTAATCCTTTATTCTGAGGTAATAGCTGTCTTTGATTTTCAGGTGTATTTATTGTATGCAGCAGAAGGATGGGATGTGTTTGCATTCTGTTAACCTGCATCTATTTATTGGGGAATTGAGTCCATTGATATTGAAAGTTATTATGACCAATGATTGTAGTTGATATATTGTGCACCCCAATAAACTTATCCAGGGGTCAGAGAACAGAACAGCCACTATATTAAACATAGAGTTTAGGTAGTGGTAGCACGAGCCTTAAATCCTAGCATTCTGGAGACAGAGATCCATCCATCTCAAGGCCACACTGGAAACAGCCAGGCATGGTGACACACACCTTTAATCCCAGCACTTGAGATTGCATGTTTTGCCTGGAAAAGACACATATCTTTAATTCCAGGAAATTATGGTAGGAAGCAGAAAAGTATATAAGGCATAAGGACCAGGAACTAGAGGCTTTTAAGCTCATTGGCTTTTAGCAGCAGTTCAGTTGAGATCCATTCAGAGGAAGACTCAGAGGCTTCCAATTTGAGGAAACAGGATCAGCTGAGAAGTTATCGAGGTGAGGTTAGCTGTGGCTTGTTCTGTTTGTCTGATCTTTCAGAATTTACCCCAATATCTGCCTATGGGTTTGTTTTTATTATTAAGACTTTTTAATATTCATACTACAATTGATTGTTAGTTCCTGTAATTTTTGTTGTTGTTGTTGATAGTGGTGGTGGTGGTTTTATATATATATGTTTGTGTGTGTGTGTGTGTGTGTGTGTGTGTGTGTGTGTGTGTGTGTGTGTGTTTCCCTTCTTTGGGTTTTGCTGGTGTGAGATTATTTATTGCCTGTGTATTCAAGGGTGCAGTTAACTTACTCGAGTTTGAATTTTCTTTCTAATACCTTCTGTAGGGCTGCATTGGGATATTCACGACTTGCTGTAGTAGGATCGCTGAGCTCTGGTGGTGACATATTGCCCTGGCTGGTTTTGATTGTGTTCTTACACTGGTATTTAGGCATCTGGGTTTGGGAGGATTGTAGGCCTAGGTGCTGATTTCTGAACTTGTCCTTGTTGGGTGGTGGCTTTTTTCCTTGGTTTCTGTTTCCTCTTTGGTCTTCTGGTGTGTGGCTTAGATTTCTAGTAGCTAGCCTGACCTCTGATCTAGTAAGGAATCTCTGTCCAAGTTCAGGCCTGGCCTTCAGCTACCTGCTAGCTTGGCCTTTGGGGAAGCAGGGTATTGATGTTCTTCTGACTGGTATGGCCTGCACCTGTTCTGACTGGTTTGGCTTGTTCTTCTGTCTGGTGTGGCATGCAACTCAGCAGCAGAAGTTCATTGGAATTGGGGTCAGGAGAAAAAGCAAGGGGAAGTTGGTGAGGTGGGAGGGGCAGGAGGTGGAATAGGTCCCTGTGAACCAAATCCAGGGAGCATTTTTTTTATTTAATAGTAGATATGCCTAAGTTTACTCACTAATAATCACACAACAAAGGCAGTACTAGGTTGTCATCAAATCTCCTCTGCCAATATTATTCCAAAATGGTCAATTAGTCTCATGAAGATTCTTAGGGCAATGACAAAAAGTATCCACATTTTTTTTTGTAAAAAAATGTCACAATAATGGTATCTAGCCCAACTACTATTATTGTTGTCTGAAATCACATTTCTCCAACAGGCAACATGCTCAGGCATGTCACAGCAATATGACACTCTTTAGTAAAAACTACTGTTGTACTTACTACTACTGTGAAGAGACACCATGACCAATGCAACTTATACAAGAAAGCATTTGATTGATAGATTGGCTAAAGTTTCAGAGGGTGAGTCATGACAGTCATGGTGGGGATCAAAGGTTGTGTGAGACAGGTAGGCTTGGTGCTAGAGCAGTAGGCTGAAAGCTTACAGTTGATCCATAAGCACATAGCAGAGAGAAAATAGGATTTATGCCTGATATGCGTTTTCAAAACCTCAAAGCTCACTCCCTGAGACACACCTTCTACAACAAGGCCACACCTCTTAATCCTTCCTAAATAGCCCACCAACTGGGATGCAAACATTCAAATACATGAGCCTATGGAAGGCATTCTTATTCAAGTGACCACACATGATAAAAGTACATTATTTGAACTTATAAGATTTCAACACTGAAAATACTTGCTTTTTGAAATGAATGTGCAGTAAGGAAGTACATAAATAAAAAAGAGAAAATAAGGGTTTATATATATTACCTTCCATATGCTCCATGAAATTTGCATTAAATTATTCAAATATAATTTCTATTAGAGTTATAGTGCCTTTTGCTTTTCAAGTTCATATTTGTAAAATTAAATGACTGATCAATGTGTATAAATTTTCAATGATATAAAATGAATGTGACATAGCTGAAATAAAATACACTGGTTAAAAATTCTATGTGAAATGCCTAAGATAATCAATGATCTGCATCTGAATAGGTTTTTAGATATGCAAGTCTATAGTGATTATATATTTTATAAAATTATAAATTATAAAATTTTAAATAATCACAAGTGTAATGGGTTTCATTATGAAATTTTTACATATACACATTATTATTGGACTTGATTCACCTCTATTTTTACATATCTTACACTTAACTCACTGGTTCTCATCCTACTGCCAAATCAGCTCTCTTTTGTTTTCATGTGCTACACACGTATAATCTGCACATGGGAAGAAAAATTAGACATGCAGTATGTATCTTTTTTCCTATAATTACCCTCTTTTTGTTCCTCATTTTTTTTTTGTTTTTGTTTTTCGAGACAGGGTTTCTCTGTGTAGCTTTGCACCTTTCCTGGGACTCACTTGGCAGCCCAGGCTGGCCTTGAACTCACAGAGATCCGCCTGCCTCTGCCTCCCGAGTGCTGGGATTAAAGGCGTGCGCCACCACTGCCCGGCTTGTTCCTCATTTTTTAAGAAGTCACCATACACCCCATATCCTCTTTCTAACTTTAAATCATATTACCAGATGATAGATAGATAGATAGATAGATCGATAGATAGATAGATAGATAGATAATAGAAAGATAGATGATAGAATATTAATAGATAGATTGATAGGATATGAGGGAAAGGTAACAATAGTTAGCCAGACTTAATTTGCTCAGCATAGTCTCTGTGTGCATCCACTTTCATTTATATGAAGTAAATCCATCCTCCTTTATGGTTAATAAAACTCCATTTTCTTCATGTTTTTTAAATTATATTAATTTGTCTCTGTATGTGTTGTGTTGTGGTGTGTGTGTGTGTGTGTGTGTGTGTGTGTGTGTGTGTTGCATGTCTTTCAGCCATTCATCTGTTGATGGACATCTCAGCTAATTGGATAACATGAATGTTGGTGAATAGTGCAGCAATAACATGAATATGAAAGTAGGTCTGTGGTGTGCTGACTTAAAATTTCTTTTGGCACATACCTAGCAGTGGCATAGTTGAGTCCTAAGGAGTTTCTATTTTTAGCATTTTACATATTAGTTTCCATTACTACCTTACATTACCAACAACATGAAAAAGTGTTTCACTTTCTCTACTTCATCTATAGAATTCATTTTGTGTTTCTTGATGTTCACAATTATGTATTAGTTTTAAATTCCATCTTTTTAATAGTTATGTTATATTTTTATTTTGCATATATATGCAAAATGTTTGTCTTTTGTGAGAGAACGCTGTCTCTTCAGTTCACTTACTCATTTGTTTATTGGGTAATCTTGTGTTTGGTGTATTTTATAGACTCTAGATGTTAATAACCAAGTCAGATATATAGATAGTAAAGAGTTTCTCTCATTTTGTGGGCTACATCTTCATGATGCTTTTTTTTCTCTTTCTGCACAGAAATTGCGTTTAAATGTTTTTAATGCCATTTTGAATCTCTTGCTATTATTTCCTGAGTGATTTGAGTCAATGTTAGATTCTTGGACTATGCCTATTCCTTCAAGTATTCCCCCTACTTTCATGATTACATTAAGACCTTGATCCAGTTTGAATTGACCCCTTTTCCCTGTTCGATATATGACTCTGGTTTCATTCTTGTCCATGTAGAAATTCAATTTTTAGCAACATTTTTGAAGAGGTTGTCTGTGATAGTTGTTGTTGTTTATCAACTTGACAAGATTTAAAATCACCTAAAAGACAAATGTACAGGGACTGCTGTGAGGGATTACTTAGTGCCTAGTCATGTGTTTGAAGGATTATATAGTTTATATTTGGGTCCTGAACTGTTCAAAGGGGTAAAAAAATAGCTTAGCAGAAGTATCCATGCCCCTTTCATTCCTAATCGTGAGTGTAATAGCTGTTTCAAGCTCCTGCTTGCTTGACCTCCCTTCCATGATATACTACACCCTTTAACTAAAATAAACTCCTATTTTTTTCTGGGAATTTTTATCACAGCAATGGGGAAAAAAGTAAGACACTATTATGTTTTCAATGTATGTTTATCACACCATTGAAAACTACTGAAGAATAACTTTCAATTTCTTCATTTTAATACTTTGTTCTATGTGTCTGTTTTTATGCAAGCACTGTATTTTTGCTACTACAACTCTGTAGTATAATGTAAGATAATGTATTATGATGTCTGTTGCACTACTCTTTATATTTATTAGGTTGCATATCTGGGATTCTTTTTTATATGAATTTTAAGATGTATTTTTACTTCCCTGGGATTTTTATGGATATTCTGTTGAATCAGCACATTTCTTTTGTTGGCAAACCTACACTTGTGGTATTAATTTTGCCATTCCATGAACACTGGTCATCTTTCTACCCTCTAGTGTTTTCTTGGATTTATTTTTCCAGTATTTTCATTATGTAGGTCTTTGTTCTCCTTGATTATGTTTGTTCCTAAGTATTTTTTAAGCTATTATTAATAGTATTTTTGTGTGATTTTTCTTTAATATATAAAAAATACTGATTTTTATTAAATCGTATGTACTGTTGCATTACTGACTTTATCAGATGCAAGAATACTTACATTATTACATTTTCCAAAAGAAGATCATCCTAACTTTTTTTTTTTAAGACAGGGTTTCTCTGTGTAGCTTTGTGCCTGTCCTGGATGTCACTCTGTAGACCAGGCTGGCCTCAAACTCACAGAGATCCATCTGATTCTGCCTCCCAAGTGCTGGCATTAAAGGTGTGCACCACCAGCACCCAACCTGTGCTACCACCACCCAGCCTCATTGTAACTTGTGTCAAAAATTCAAAATATAATATTTATGTATTTCGGAAAAAATTGAGAAAACCTTGGTCAAATTTCTAGTTACAAAAGAAAGCCTCTGTTTCCCTATTTTTCTTCAGTTATATTTTATTTCTTTATTTTTACATTATAAAATAAATAGATCTATATATATATATAGTATAAAATAAATAAATACTTATAAAATAAATAACAAAATACATTTATAAAACAAACATTTTTAAAAATAATTATTCTTGTAAATGACATTTTGCCCCTTTGCACATATTTTTTGAGCTTTAAGTTATTATTTCTGGTACAAATGTACTGTATCAGAAATGTGGATGGAGACATGTCTGTCTTTTCTCAGTGTCAGAACTTATTGAAAACAATTATTTCACAAGCTACCCCAATTTTGTTGGTTGCAATTCTCCAAGTAACTCATTGTCTCTCTTTCCCTTGATAGGTGCCTTCTACTTATCACATATTCTTTTATTTCAGTTTTAGCTATCAGTGTTATCTCTCAGATGACATATTACACATCACATAGTAGATATATCAAAGAATGACTACAGTGAGGTAATTTTAAGAGTCCAAGGAGTTTAAGAAGACCTTACTGGAGGGAAAATACAAGAGGGAGATACATATGAAAAAAAAAGCCTATAATGGAGTAAGACACCTATAACACTGCTGAAGTCTGCTGGAGGCTTCCTCATAGAGACAATCCACAGGGTCAAAATTGAATTGAGCTTCAATGTCCAGTCCGTAATCTCAAGCAATTTTCAAGACCATGGAAAGTGAACTTCAAACCAGTCTAAGAAAGGATGCAAGATGGGATTGGTGGATATATGTATGTAATTTGAATAAGCTGTGTCAGCACTGATGAAGCCTCTGGGATAGTTAGGAGTTCTGCAATTGTTAGCTCCTTAGCACATACACTGAGTGGTTAATGGCAGGTTACTAAATCCATCATCTGTTTTTCTTGATGTGATTTTAGTGTTTGGATGTGATCTTATGAGCCCAGTTCATACTGATAAATAGATATGTACATCCTTCTTACTTTTAATGATAAGTTTTATATCAATATTTAACTCCAGTGGTATTTATTATGCACAGTAAGTTACAAAGTCATTCTGCTTCTATATATGTACTTTAAATGGAGTCAAATTCTACTTGTAAAATACAGGATCAGGTCAAAGAAAAGCCTGGGATATAACTGTTTTCCACAATATGGAATAGCTGAGAGCAGGCTTTAGTTTAATCTCAATGCTTGGTGTTCATCAAACTGCACATAATTGATGTATACAGTTTTGTGGATTTGGACACATTCTAACCATCACAATACAGTTAATTAAACACATAGATCACCTCTAATTATTTCCTTGTATCCTTTCTACTTATTTACATTTCTGTGCTAATAATACCATGAGGTTTGCCCTTCTAGTAAAATGTAATATCAAGTATCAATTGCTAATTATAGGCACTATAGTTTACAAATCAACAGAAGAATGGGTAATGCAAATGTAGAACATTTAACCAATGGAATATTGTTCAGTTATTAAGAAGAATGTAATTATAAAATTTCAAGGTAAATGGATAAAACTGTAAAAATTAATAAGGAGTCAACCCATCACAGAAAAAATAAACAAACCTTGTGGTCCGTTTCTTTCTTCCTTTCCTTCCTTCGTTTTAAGATACTCACATACCTCATATTGGCTTCAACCTTGTTCTATTAGACAAAAATGAGCTTCAGTTACTGATCCTCTCCCCTCCATGTCCCAAGTGCTGTTTTGACAGCTGTGTGCCACCATGAATTGGTCCTTTTATTTCACTGTTTTTATAGTAGGCATCCGTGTCTGTGTGTTTGTGTGTGTGTGTGTGTGTGTGTGTGTGTGTGTGTGTGTGTGTGTGGTATGTATGTGTGCAGGTGAGCTCACATGTGTGTGCTCATGTGGAGGCCAGAAATTGTTATCAGGTGTTTTTATCTATCTCTGTAACCAACATACTTTGGGATTTTTTTTACATGATGCTTGAATCCAAATTCAGGTATGCTTGTACAAGTACGTTATCTACTAAGTAATCTTCCCAACTCCTCAATGTGGTTTTTATTTGCATGTTCTTGGTGTTTAATGATATTAGGTCTCTCTTCATGTATCTGCTTAGCTACAATTTTAGTATAGTTCATACTAAAATCTCAGTGGCACACAAAAATCGATACAATATTAAAGTTTATATGGACCAACAAAGACTGTAAATAGTCAAATCAGTTTTGAACAAAAATAATCATAATGATGGTATCATAACATTACATGTATTACATCCCTTCAACTATAAAAGAAAATAAAACAGTAATATAAAAATAAAATAGAAACCAAAGAGTAAATAGGCTTTCAAAGGTGATTCATGCATATATGCTCAACTGATCTACCACCAGGAACCCAAAAATACAATTGAAAAAGATATTAGCTGATGACAGGAAAACTGGATATACAAACTCCTGGGTCTTCTAGAAGAGCAGCAAGTGTTCTTAACTAGTGAGTCATCTCTCCAGATCCAGATGGAATTATTTTAAACACTATATTTCTGCAAAGACTTTCTATTTCCTAATCCCAGACAGAGAAATCATAATTTTTAGACTGTTTGGATCATTCAAATATTTACATATAAACCTCATAATATGCTCATGAAAGCAAAAACCTAACATGGACAACAAAAAAAATTAAGAATGCCTACAATGTATAAATTTTGTCACCAAAAATTTGACTGAAGAATTTCCATTTACAAATGCAATTAGAAGTTTCATTTTGTTATGTGGAATATAAAATGAAATACAAAGTTCAAATGCAGTTAAGGTCATAAATTGAGTTAAATATGATAATTAGAAAAGGGAGCACTAATAAAATAAAATCAAGTCAAGAAATTTGTAATAGATTGTTAGAATAGTGAGAGTAGAAAGGGTAGAAATGGAAGGGATTTAGGGGTAAATATTACCGGATGTAGTTTATGAAATCCTCAAAGAGTTAATAAAGTTTTATTTAAGACAAATACTTTCAATTTTTACAAAATGAAAGTAAAAAATAAGAAGTAATTGTGGCAAATTGAAAAAGTTCAGCATTACCTACCTATCTAATCCCAATATGTAAAGCAATGAAAAGGTATTGATTTATTAAAATAGAATGTGCTGAATATCTATCTTCTCTAACAGAAACAAGTGTTACTAAAGAAACAAAATATAGAGAAAAAAAATAATGTAACATGTATATACAGTGTCCAGTAACTAAATTTTTCTATATAAATGTGGAGTATCTTTGAGCACTCTTAACCAAATTCATCTATCTTACAGAATCAAGCACATAGTGATACAAACTAAAAGCTATTGCAGTAGTCCTAAATAAGCAGAGCATCTGTTTTTATAATTGCAAAATGGCTAATCTTTACTAATTTGGGACATGAGTTCATAGATAAGTAACAGCTGCAGTTTTGCCAGCTGCATCCTAATGCCTCTCACGCACCTCTGAGCAAGAAGACATGTGTACAGACAGCCTCATTTTATTACACTCTGTTTCCTCTCCTTTCAAAGAAATACTTCTGGGGACCATTAACTGTGATGCTTCTACAAGGAAATTTTATTCAGGGAAGAGTAGATAAGATACCAAATCTCTAGAAGTCAGTATTTGAATTTAACAAACAAATTTGTGAACTAGAAGAATTAAAGAGGACACAAAAAGTAATCCCTACTTTGTAGATGTAACCATCTTATAAAATAAGAAACACAGAGCCAATGCAAAGATGAAAGCCCAAGAGGTCAGAGCGATAGCTAGGAGCTAAAAACCTTACCCTTCACTGCCGCTGCTATCTTCCTCAGCAAGAGACCTACTTCCTGTCTGTTTGTCTTTTTTATAGACTTTCTATTCTGCCTTCTCATTGGTTGTAAACCCAACCACATGACCTCCTCTTCACTGCCTATCTGTACAGACCTCCTGGTCTTCTATGGTTGGTATTGAGATTAAAGGCGTGTGTCTCCATGTTGGCTGTATCCTTGAACGCACAGAGATCTGCCTAGATCTGCCTCCCAAGAGCTGGGATTAAAGGCATGCACCACCACTGCCCAGTTTCTGCTATGGCTTGCTATTAGCTCTGACCCCAGGCAACTTTATTAACATACAAATAAAATCACATTTCAATACAATTAAAATATCACCATACTACTTAATACATTTAGATTTCCCATCAATATCCAGCACAGCCCTTCACACTTCTGGTTAAATTTCTGGGACTTTTTTTTTGGGGGGGGTGTGCAGAAAATGTGTGGAAAAAGAAGAAAATGTTTCTATTGGTCATTGCCTTCTTAGGACAAGGTAACTTCTCTTCCTCTATTCATTCTTTTGTCTTTTACCTATATTATTTTCTCTTCCTCCCAGAAAAGTAGTTTAGGAAAGCAGCAGAGTGTTTATCCTGATTCCAAGGATGCACTTTGCTGAAATAACTGCATGTTCCTTCCAATATAGCTGGTGTGATGTAATATGAATGCTAAAGCATGATGCATTAGGCAAATTTTAGCTGAGCCTGTTACTCAATATCCAACTTTTCTGTCACAAAATTCTGTATTATCTGTAACATATTCAACAGCTGATCAACAGTTCTTGATCTAAACTTAATTATACAGCTCCATTTCATGAAATTGAATTGTTTATCTGTGTTCATCATCCCTCCAATAAATGCATGTATGGCATCTACATAATGATACTTGGATTTCTGCCTTTTAAAATACTAAAATATGTATATATTATACCTAAATGTATAAATACAACCTGCTTCATCTGTATAGTGTTACTTGTATGCACACTTTTCAGGCCTGAGCACTTGCTATTGTATAAACAATTGGAGTGTTCTTTCCTGGGGAACAACAGTTAAAGTCAATTTAAAGGAGAGTAAGGGGAAAAGGTTTTGGACAGAGGAAAGGGAAGAATGGAATGATGCAATTATATCAAAATCTCACAATGGAGAAAAATATTAAAAATTAAAACTCTGATGTAATTTTAAAGTTTTCTATTTGATATTTAGATTCTGGACTTTGAAATGTTAACATAATTTTATTGTTTCCTTACTTTTATGATGGGCTCACTTCTCAATTTTAACACTCCTTCATCACACAAAAAGTAACAGGGCATGATACCAATTTACATGATCAACATATAATATGATTAATATTTAGTTTATCATATAATACTAAACTTTAATTTGTGGAGCCTTAGAGCAGTGAATGGTTTAGAAAATTAAATCTAAAATTAATCTAAAATAAAAATTGCACTCCATAAAGTAAAATCCATTGCATTAATATGAAAAAACTATTTAGATGTTAGAATGATGATATCCTAGTAGAAAGTTACAAATGTGAATCTTATATCAGTATAATCTAAAATTACACATCTCTCTACACTGTTAGCATAAAAAGCAGTAGCAACTAGTTGATTTACATATCCAACTATTTTTTTAAAAGGCCTTTAATCTGCATCAATCATCCCCTGATAAAAATAATGATCAGCTCATGATATCTCTAGGCATCACACAATGATTTATTTTATTTTATTTTATTTTATCTTGAGAGAGTCTCACTTTGTGTCTCTAGCAGGACTGAAATTCAATATATACATTAGGCTGACTTCAAGCTCACAGGGATCCACATACCTCTGCCTCCAAAATGCTGATATTAAAGGCATGTGCATCCAAACTTTTCTTATTTTGTATTTAATATTAGAAATGTTCAAATACATTCTACAATACAGATCCAGAAGATAATACAAATGACTCTTGAGTTTTACTTGCTGGTTACATTTAGAATCACATATCAGACTGAATCTTAGAAAATGGCTACAAATGAATTTCAAATTTTTCTTGATGATAATTATATAAGATGCCTACCTAGGTTAGTGGATCAATATTTGTACAAGATGATTTGTGAGACAGTAAAAAGGCCTTTGTAGTGATTCTATGAAAAATACTTGTAGACATCACTCCTTTTGGAATTTCCAAGAGAGAAACAAATTTCAATGGAATTAATTTGGGGAGCTTTTAAAAAGCACTTAATATGGAGGGAAGCAACAGTTTAATTAAAAGATATTTAAATTTTTTATTTCATGCCAAAAACACTCATTATTTAGTAAAAAGGCTAGCAATATAAAAAAGAAACTTTTTAGCAGATAGTCATATTACTCTTAGTTTTCCAAATCTATAACAGACATACATTTTGAGTAAAACAAATCACTTTTGACAGCCAAAAAATGTTACAGGCAAATTCTGCCAAAATATATTACATATTAACATTGAATATATCTGTCATTCACTGTGAAGACATTCTTACTGACTTTAGCCCAAAGCCTTGATTGATTTTGACTCTTTTATATTTGAGAAGTATCAGCAGAATTATATGTTTATAGGCCCACTAATACAAATCTTGGAACTCCCACAACAGATCTGCAGTATCATCAAATATATAGCCTTAAAAAATAGAACTGGCCACTTTAATTTTTATAGCAAACATTCTAATTCAATTTAAGAAAAAGTGTAAAGTTGTCTAGTACAGCAAAAAAAAAAGATAACATAAATTTTACAAACACTTGTTTTATAAACTTACTGGGTCACATTACTATTATGCTTTCATAAGGATATTATGGAAATGAATTTAAGGTTTGAACTACTTAATTGGGATTTATTACCAAATAATTTCCCCAAAGATGTGACGATGCTCTATAATGATCCACTCCTGAGTCAGCAATAAGAAAGAATAATTAGGACCCTATAAAACAGCATATCTAAGAAAATAAGTGTGTAGGATTACTTTTTCTGACAAAAAAATAAAAATTAATATAGAAACAATTGGTTCATATAAGTAAACTCAAGTAGAATTTATTATGTGGATGACTATTCCTTACATCTCTGAATGGTGCGTATTCCAAAGTAAAATTTTATTGAAAAACAAAAGTGTAAAATGTGAAAGTATTCACTATCCTAATTAAAATATTGGAAAACATTTTTTAATCAAAGTGTTTGGGGATATTGGTCTACTGTTAGCATCATTCAGCAGTTTGGTTTCTGGGCAGGTGTTTTCATTTTGTCGCTGTAGATAGTTCTGATATTTAGGGCCAGATAATTTATGGGGGGAATTTCTTTTGCATTATAATGTGTTTAGCTGCATCCCTAGGGTGGCTGCCCTATAAATTCCAGGAAAAATATTTCCAAATGTTACAGTCCAGATATCTCCATTAATATTATCCCTAACTGAAAACTGGTGGTATATGGACAGTGTGTGTGTGTGTGTGTGTGTGTGTGTGTGTGTGTGTGTACATAAACATATACATATACATCCATAAATACGCACACATATATGGCCTTAAACAAAGTGAGTGGTGAAATGGCTGAGTGTATAAAGGCACTTGCCACCAAGTCTGATGATATGAGTTCAGTCCCCTGAACCCATGCGTAGAATTCTCTGCTCTGACATCAACAAGCACATCCCTACAGTTACACAGGAGAATGTGTGATTCCCCCCCACACACACATTGAATTAAATAAAACAATCTTATAATTTAAAAAGAAACAAATAAAAATAAGTGTCAAACATTTTTTCTGTGTATCTCTAATATCTGACACATTCCACAAAATATTTCTCAAACCAAAATATTGACTAATTTTAATAGGAATAAAACACAATAGATCTATAATTTCTTAAGGTATCATTTTCTTTCCTAGTTTATGGACTTATTAACCCATATGAGTGCAAATGTAATATACTTAATATTTTTATTTTTATTCACTACATATATACATATAAAATTATTATAACAGAATTTCATATTTAAGTAAATTCAAATGCAATATTTTTTATATTAATTTAGTAAAGTATTTTGAAATTAAAATGAGCAAACTTGTATACAGTTAGGAATTGCTAGTTCACTATTAACTGAAAAGAAATTACTCTAATTGACCTGATAGTAGAAAATTGTATGCTCAGGATCAAAATACTAGGGATGATGAAAAGGAAAGAAAGATACTAGCTGTATGATAGCAAAGAAAATATTAAATATTAAAATATTAAATTGAACTCGAGTTGGAAGAGGCGAGTCTGGTCTCAAAATGGAGATAAAACCGCTGCCCGGTCACCCCAGCCTGACTCCGGCCATCGCAGCTGCTGCGGGGAGGAGGGCCATGATCAAAGAACCAGAACGGTTGAGGAAGCTGTTTATTGGTGGTCTGAGCCTTGAAACCATTGATAATAGCTTGAGAGAACATTTTGTGAAATAGGCACACTTACAGACTGTGTGGTAATGAGAGATCCCAAACAAAATGTTCCAGGGACTTTGGTTTTTGTGACCTACTCTTGTGTTGAAGAGCAATGTGTGCTCGGCCACACAAGGTTGATGGGCGTGTGGTGGAACAAAGAGAGCTGTTTCTAGAGAGGATTCTGTAAAGCCTGGTGCCCATTTAACCGTGAAGAAAATTTTTGTTGGTGGTATTAAAGAAGACACAGAAGAACATAATCTGAGAGACTACTTTGAAAAGTATGGCAAGATTGAAACCATAGAAGTTATGGAAGACAGGCAGAGTGGAAAAAAGAGAGGATTTGCTTTTGTAACTTTTGATGATCATGACACAGTTGATAAAATTGTTGTTCAGAAATACCACACTATTAATGGGCATAATTGTGAAGTGAAAAGGCCCTTTCTAAACAAGATATGCAGTCTGCTGGATCACAGAGAGGTCGTGGAGGTGGATCTGGCAACTTTATGGTCGTGGAGGAAACTTTGGTGGAAGAGGAGGCTATGGTGGTGGAGGTGGTGGCAGCAGAGGTAGCTATGGAGGTGGTGATGGTGGATATAATTGATTTGGAGATGATGGTGGCAGCTATGGTGGTGGCCCTGGTTACAGTAGTAGAGGAGGGTATGGTGGTGGTGGACCAGGATACGGAAACCAAGGTGGTGGATATGGTGGTGGTGGAGGATATGATGGTTACAATGAAGGAGGAAATTTTGGTGGAGGTAACTATTGTGGTGGTGGAAACTATAATGACTTTGGAAATTATAGTGGACAACAGCAATCAAATTATGGCCCATGAAAGGCACAGTTTTGGTGGAAGAAGCTCAGGCAGTCCCCATGGTGGTGGCTATGGATCTGGTGGTGGAAGTAGTGGATATGGTAGCAGAAAGTTTAAAAAAAAGCAGAAAAGGGCTACAGTTCTTAGCAGGAGAGAGAGCGCCGAGGAGTTGTCAGGAAAGCTGCAGTTACTTTGAGACAGTATCATAATTCATTAAGGAACTGTAAAAATCTGCACAGAAGGAGCGAGATCCATAGTCAGAAAAGTTACTGTAGCTTAAACAGGAAACCCTTCTTGTTCAGGACTGTCATAGCCACAGTTTGCCAAAAAAGTGCGCCTATTGATTCATGCAACGTAGTCTCAATCAGATGTACATTCCTGAGGTCTTTTTATCTGTTGTAGCTTTTCTTTTTCTTTTCATTACATCAGGTATATTGCCCTGTAAATTGTGGTAGTGGTACCAGGAATAAAAAATTAAGGAATTTTTAACTTTTCAATATTTGTATAGTTCAGTTTTTCTACATTTTAGTACAGAAACTTTAACAAAAATGCAGTTTTGAAGGTGTTTCCTTGTGAGTTAACAAGTAAAGAAGATCATTGTTAATTACTATTTTGTATGAATTTTGCTAAAGTTAACTGTAAAGAAACACCTGCTGACTTGCAATTTAAGGGGAATCTATTCTCCCCATTTCCAAAACCATGATGAATGGGCGCTGATATGTGGAGAGAATAGATATCTGTATGTTTGCATGTTGTTTTAGATAATTAGGATTGGAAATAAAAATTAGCATATTTGTGAATTTAATAGCATTAAGATTACTTTCAAATGAAAAAGATCTCAAAAGTTCCTATTTGGTTTTTGCATTTTCTTTCGAAATGTAATCATGATTTTAGTATGTGATTTATTGAGTCCTAGCTGTTAAGAACATCTCCATTCCACATTTACCTTGATCACATTGAAACTGCTGCCAATAGTTTGGGGTATAAAGTGTTTATACTGCCCTCTACTAAAGGGTGGTGGATGTATTTCATCTCCCAGTTTAACAGTCTTTTTAATACAGGACACTAAGTCTGCTGTGTCTGAGCAAACTGGTGGATGCCTGGTCTGTTCTGCTTTTAAAATTCCAAGTCCCAAGCACATTGATCTAGTCACTTCCTTGTTTAGTCTCTCCCTACACACAGCTTTTCAGGGCACAGGAATAAAAGTCACTCATTTGAACACCCCCCCCAAAAAAAGAAAATATTAAATCAATATTACTTCCATCAAACTTACCAAATTATCTAAGAAAAAGTCTTATTATGATATATATGGGTTTTTCTTTCATCCTTTCAAAATATTAATCACAGGCAGTAGTTTTTCATGTTTAAATTTATTACAGATGTGTAATTAACCAAAATGACATAACTGCAGATTCTGCAGCTACTAAATGGAGTTCACAACTGGATATATTGAGGCTTACTTTTCTTACCTTGTATTATAAACAGGACCTTTCTGCTCTGTAAACACTAGCCAGTAAGGACAAAACTTGTAGGTGAGTACCTGCTTGATGACTCCATGTTCCATGGTTCAAGTATGTGGAATCCTCAATAAGGTTTTACTGACGATTTCTAGAGATAGTAATCAAGAGCAACATTAATAGCCTAAAATGGTTATGGAGTCTATGGGGCCCCATTAGCAAAAAGCTAAAAAGCGATACCTCATTCCTGGTAAAGGGCTTTTTGTTTAGTAGCATGCTCCCCATTATAGAGCAACCCCATTCAAACACATTTTATATATGGATATGTATATATTTTAATTTACCTTCTACTGTAGTAGGTTTCCATATGGGTTTTTGTAAAATGCTTTTACTGTTAGTATCCATTCCTGTAGTCCCTTCTATAACATCTACCACCCCCTTAAAACATTGTTGAATCATTTCTTCCCTTCATAACTTATTCTATCTCCACTTGCTCAAAAGAGCTCCTGCTCCCTCATGGCCCCTTATTAGTTTCTTAATTTGTGTTGCTATTCCAAATGAGACACATTGTATGTAAAGCTTAAAAACTAAATTCTACATGTTAGAGAAAACAGTGATATTTATTTATCTTTCTGGGTCTGGATTAGCTAACTCAAGATGACTGTTTCTAGTTCCATCCATTCACACACAAACAGAATCATTGCCAAAAACATCACCTGATATATACTATATATATATATATATTAATATATATATATAGTCATATAATTATTCTCTTTCTAAAAACTTGGTTCTTTGACAATTTCATGCTTTATCTCCAGTGCATTTGATGACTTTCCTTCCATTGTCATTTGTCTCCTACTCACTTTTGTCAATACAGCCCCCACTACAAGTCCCTTTCTAACATTCATGGCATTTTGTTTGTTTTAGGACCTCCCAGGTTTAACAAGGACCCTCTCTGTGACAATGCATTTGGAATTAGTCCATAGAGCCTAATGGATTGTCAGTGGCCACACAACTGAAGATAGTGCATGGAAGAATTCTAAGACAGGATGAGCTCTCTTGTTAAGAAAAAAAAAAAAAAAAAAAGAGGAGATCTGCAAATCCTAAGCACAGTTCCGGAGCCCATGGCCTATGAACTACTCAACCATCTTTATTTGTGAGCCAGGTAAGTTGCTTCCATTTCCCCGCATCACCACTCCCCATCTTTAACTATCTCCATACACATTCCTAGTTCAAGACCTGTAGCCTATGATCATGCCTGGTTCTCCAATGTCTTTGCCAGCTAAGTTCTTTTTTTCCATTTCCTGCCCTTCCCCCTACACACCACCATCTGCAAACCCAGGAGCCTAGTTCTGACCTACAATCCCTAGCTATGTTTGCTGAGTAGGTAACTGTTGCTGGAGGGCTTCTCTCCAGGTTCCCAAGCCCCGCAGTCCCACTCAGACGCTTATATCACTTATAAACTGTATGGCTTGGCAGGCTTCTTGCTAACTGTTCTTTTATCTTAAATTAACCATTTTTATAAATCTATACCTTGCCACGTGGCTGGTGCTTACCAGAGTCTTTACATGCTGCTTCTCCTGGCGGTGGCTGCAGTGTCTCCCTCCTCAGCCTTCTGCTCCCAGAATTCTCCTCTCTCCTTGTCCACCTATTCCTGCCTGTCACTGGCCATCAGTTTTTATTTATATAGAGCGATATCCATAGCAGGTAACTTCTTCCCTATCCCTTAAATTCTCTCCCCACCTTTATCTGCAACCCAACATCCCTCGCTCCAGCCTCAACAGAACCCTCTTTTATTTATGAGACACTTTTGCCTGTTAAACTCTTTCTTCCCTTTCCCATCTTCTGTCCTTCCCCCATCCTCCAACCTCCCACCTGTGGCTATCTCCACACCACAGACCTAGGTCCAGATCAGCGTACCTTTGAATGTTGGACTATTCTTCCATGTCCCATCCATCGATCCACTGTCAGCTCTATATCACAAGTCTAGCTCCAAACTTGTGGATTAGGAGACATTTTTGCCTGGTCGGTTAATCAACTCATCTACTAGGTTTACTGGCCTAGCTAAAGCCATGCAGCTCCTGTACTGGTACAATCTAAGGAAAGGCAGATTATCACATCAAACACAATACCATAGGAACAAGTCTACATGCATAAATCAAATGTCAAAAACAAAACATTAATGGCCAAGACAGCATGTCTTCCATCAAGGCCCCTAGCCTGTTAGAAGTAGTGTCTAAGAAGAACTATCCAGATAACCACCCAGACATAAAGTTTAAAGAATAAAAAGTATTCACAAATTCATGGAATTTTAAAGAAAGACCAAAAGGATAAAATAAATTCTTGAGTGATGTCTAACAAAATGAAGATACACAGCTGAAAGAAAATGAGGAAGATAATGCAGGATTTGAGAAGCAAAATCAATAAACAAATAGAAACATTGAAAGAAAACACAGCTGAAATGAAGATGAAATTGAAAATTCAGCATCATAATTACATAACTCAACAGGAAGCCTTACAAGAACAATGAATCAAGAGAAGATAGATAAATTAGAAGAAATAGATTAAATAAGAAAAAATATGAAAACTTAAAGTATAGGGAAAGGAACATGTAGAAATGGAGAACACCTTCAAAAGACCAAAGAAGCCGGGCGTGGTGGTGATCGCGCCTTTAATTCCAGCACTCGGGAGGCAGAACTAGGTAGATCTATATGAGTTCGAGGACAGCCTGGGCTACCAAGTGAGTTCCAGGAAAGGCACAAAGTTACACTGAGAAACCCTGTCTCAACCCCCCCCCAAAAAAAGACCAAAGAAACAAATATGGTATGTATTTACTTACAAGTAGTCATTAGCTGTCATGTCCTTCATAAACAGACTATAATCTGGTATAAACACAGAGATTAGTTAGAGTGTAGGAACTGGGGAGTGTGGTAATCCTCACAATGAAAGGAAATTAGAATTAAAAGTTAAGGGGTTATGGATGGATGGGGAACTGAAATTTATGGGAGCTCACAAAGGTTTCCTAGTGAGATCTGAGCTTGCTTTACACAGCAAGGGTGCATTAGGGGATTCCTGGACCAGGTCACCTGGTGTTTAGGATGGTTTATAGTTGGTTGGGCTGGGGGAGGTCTTTTGCTCCACCCCTTGGCATTCCTTTAAAAGCCCTTTAGTAGAGACAGAGGGGGCTGCTGGGTTTGAACCCAGGGCCCTCCTGAGGCTATCCTGTGCTTCTAACTCTCTCTCTCTCTCTCTCTCTCTTTCTCTCTCTCTTCTCTCTTCTCTCTTCTCTCTCTCTCTCTCTCTCTCTCTCTCCTCTCCTACTATACTTCCATCTAGAAATTCCTCATTTCTCCCAGCTCAAGAGTACTTTGGGGAAATGGCCTCCCTCAGGAATTGGAGGATCAAATGGGAAGGAGAGAGAACAACTAGTTAAGGGAGGAAATGAAGTGGTGAGCAACTAAAATTAAGGAACATTTGAGGGGTCATATGGAAACCTAATAGAGTAGAAGATTCTGAAAATATGCACATATATGAAAGAAATCTAAATGAATCACCAAACAATGGGGGAGACAAAGCCCAACTAGATATCTTGCAGCACCAAATAAAATGTCCAGTGCCAGAAATGGGTTACAGCTAATTGATTTTTTAGCCAAAGAGACCCTGTAGAAATCCAAAAAACCCAGGCTATTATCAATGATATTGGGAGCTCTCCACAAACTAATAGTAGTGCCCTATTGCTGATGACAATGCCTATATACAGTTGAACAAGAGGAAGTCATGCTGATACTTACCTAGAGCCTTCACCCCTGGTTCATGGTGCTAGAATATACTCTACATGATACAAGAGGAGAAAGATAAACACCAAGCTAGCTACAAATCTTTCATCTAAAATGGTGACTTACATGTAAACATATACTGGTGCAATCATGAAACAAATTGTACCATTAGCTGATTGGATTTAAGGTTCATTCTGTGAGAGGGAAACCCATATCTGACACTGTTTAGCAAACAAGAATGTGAGATTAGCTAGCCATGACCCTAGGGTAAACCAAATACAGTAGTTCTGCTCAAATAACATAACAATAAAATGACTCCTTAAAACGTTATGTTATAGCTGGGCGCCGGTGGCGCACACCTTTAATCCAGCACTCGGGAGCAGAACAGGTGGATCTCTGTGAGTTCGAGGCCAGCCTGGGCTACCAAGTGAGTTCCAGGAAAGGCGCAAAGCTATAAAGAGAAACCCTGTCTCAATAAAAAAAAAACAAAAAAAAAAAAAGCATTATGTTATGCTCATAGGTCAGTATTGCTTAGCCATCATCAGAGAATGTGTGTGTGTGTGTGTGTGTGTGTGGTGTTGTGTGTGTTGTGTGTGTGTGTATACAGTAGATGGGAACATATATACAGACCAATAAATAGACTATATGCAGAGATTGAAAAATCTGAAACACTGAATTCTAAATGGATGGTTAAAGCAAATCTCTCTTTCAGGCTTCAAGGAACTTTGATGAAAAGGAAGCAGAACAATTGTAGCTCCAGGGGGATGGATACATCAAGGAAACAAAGTCTTCTAAACTCAGCAGGATCACATACAAACTAACTCAGAGACTATAGCAGTATGCCAGGGCTACATGGGTCAAGCATTGAGATATGAGTGGATATAAGGACCATTCCCTAAACCCAGAAGCTATCTCCAATAAATAACTGCTGCCCAAGGAAAATTAGTGTTCTCTCAATAATGTCTTTCTGGATGTACAAATCATACTTAAGGACAGGCTCCCTGCACAGAAATAAATGTCCAACACAAAACAAACTTAATGATATCTTTGGAGGTTTTTTTTTGTCTATTAATACGTAGTCTGATCAATTTTTTTTTAATTTACTGATCTTTAGACTTATATGTTATGGTTTCTGGTTGTGTGTTTTTATAGGATTTTGTGTTTAAAGATTATGTGTCTCTATAATCTACATAAATTTTTGTGCTTATTTGGCACTCTTTTTTTCTGTTTCTTTTGTCCTTTATTATTTGTTTGCTTTTATTTTATTTTACCTTAATGTATTTTTTATTATTAAAAATTTAATATTATTATTGTTTATATATCTGCTTATTTTCTAATAAGAGAAAGAAACAGGTGTGCGCATGTGAGTGGATGGAGAAGGTAGAAAAATATCTGGGAGGAGATGGAGGAGGGAAAATAGTTAAATCAAGAGGTATATTTTATGAAAAAATTTAATTTTCATTCAAAATAAATAAATAACACATACATAAATTAGATACATAAATAAATTATAGCATAGAAATATGAGTATATTTTCCAGATCAAGTCTAGACCATGTATTTTATAAGATATAGAAAAAAACTTCCTAAACTACAAAAAGACATAATACATAAAGATTCAAGAAGAACACAGAACACCAACCTGATAAGACCAGAACAAAACAATTTCCCAAGATATATTATAGTGATAAGTTCAAAACTTTAAAACATAAAAAACAAAGAAAAATTATAGAGTTGTAAGAAAAAAAACAACAGAACTAATAAAAAAACATAAACAAAGAAGCAATTCTTTCAAATAAAGGAAACCAATAAGTGATAAACATCAGATTTCTTTAGTTTGAAACTCTAAAATTCAGAAGATCCTGGAGCAATAGCACTCTAACCTCTAAAAGACAACAATTGGTCCCATGTATAAGCTGCTATTGTAGACAATCAACACTAACTGTGCCATAAAGTGAAAGAGAAAAAAAAAGACTTTCAGTTGAAAAACAGCCAAAAGACAATCATATCCAACAATTAAAATACTGAATAAAGCATATTGTCAAGGACTAACTGTGATCAGCCCTCGATAGTCTCTCCAGGATTTGTGGGAGATTCTATCAACCCAGCTGAGAAGTTCTAATCTTTAAGGATTGCCATAAATAAATCATTATGTACATGAAACTCTTTAGTTCATTCACTTTATTTTTCTGAGTCAATTCTGTCTCTACATTGCTTCTAATCTGTCTCTTACTTAGTTCTCGTCCTCTATGTGCTATCTTAATACTTTTTTCTTTATTTTCTTTAAATATTTTTATTTTATATTAACTTAATTTCACATATCAGCCACAGATTCCCCTGTCCTCCCTCCTCCCAACCCCAGCCCGCCCCCCTCCCAAGGCAGGGTCTCCCCTGGGGAGTCAGTCCAGCCTGGTAGACTCAGCTGAGGCAGGTCCAGTCCCTCCTCCCTACACCAAGGCTGAGCAAAGCGTCCCAGCATAGCCCAGGTTCCAAAAGCCAGCCATGCACCAAGGACAGGTCATGACTCCACTGCCTGAGTGGCCTCCAAACAGCTCAAACTAATCAACTGTCTCACTTATCAAGAGGGCTGGCCGGTTCCATGCGGGTTCCTCGTCATTGGTTCACAGTTCATGTACTTCCACTAGTTTGGTTATTTGTCCCTGTGCTTCCTCCAACCATGACTCAACATCTCTCACTCATACAATCCTCCTCTCTCTTGCCTGATTGGTTTCCTGGAGCTCCACCTGGGCTCAGCAGTAGATCTCTCGCATGAGAGTTCTATCATGACAGCCAGGATGTTCAGCCATCCGATCACCAGAACAGGTCAGTTCAGGCACTCTCTCAACCTACACAATGGAAAAAGAAAGCATCTTCAACAAATGGTGCTGGCATAACTAGATATCAACATGTAGAAGACTGCAAATAGATCCATATCTGTTACCATGCACAAAACTTAAGTCCAAGTGGATCAAAGACCTCAATATAAATACAGTTACTCTGAACCTGATAGAAGAGAAAGTAGGAAGTAGTTAGTCTTGAATGCATTGGCAGCGGAGATTACTTTCTAAATATATACCAGTAGCACAGACACTGAGAGAAATAATTAGTAAATGAGACCTCTTGAAACTGAGAAGCTTTTGTAGGCAAAGAACATGGTCAACAAGACAAAATGACAGCCTATATAAGGGGAAAAGACCTTCACCAACCCCACATCTGACAGAGGACTGATATCCAGAACATATAAGAACTCAATAAATTAGACATCAAAATACACAACAGTCCGATTAAAAAATGGGCTATAGAGCTAAACAGAGAATTCTCAACAGAAGAAGCTCAAATGGCTGAAAGACATTTAAGGAATTGCTCAACATCCTTAGTGATCAGGGAAATGCAAATCAAAATGTCTCTGAAATACCATCTTACACCCGTCAGAATGGCTAAGATCAAAAACACTGAAGATAACTTATTTGGAGAGAATGTGGAGCAAAGGGAACATTTCTCCACTGTTGGAGGAATACAAACTTGTACAGCCACTTTGGAAAGCTATTTTAATTCTTCATGTCAGTCTGCTCTATCTTGATCTTTCTCATCTCATTCTTACCCACCTAGTTCTTACCCATCTGGCTCTTCCTCATCTTCCATTTTGTCTTTCTAGTTCTTGTCCTCTAATCTACTTCTCCTCCAATCTAGTTCTCCTCTGTCCCTTCTCCTCCTGTCCTCTCATAACTCTAAGTTCTTTTCCATTTCCATCCTCATTCTTCATCTTTGTTCTTCTCCATCCTTGTTCCTTCCTGTTCCTCTTCCTGTGACCTGGTCTCAATAGCCCTACAATCTGTGAACTCTGCCCTGCTGCCTTCTAGTCCTGCTGGGCAAATCTGTTTGGTGCTAGGCAAACTGCCTCATGGCTTCACTGCACCTGGTATGCAAAAAAAAACCTTTTATTCTGAGTCACTTGCTCTAGAATTCACTTAGGCTGTGAGAGAAGGAAGGTCTGAGCTTCATTTGCACAGGAAACAAAGCTATGCACCTAGGAGATAGGAAACAAGCTATGCACTAGGAGATAGGCACTTGCCCTGGGAGACAGGGTGTGTTTCAGTAAGGGTGTTTACCTTAATTCAGGGGCCTTAGGTACCTAGCAGGTGGTCTGTCTAGCTATTCTACCTGTCACTTGTCCTTGGATGCTTGCTAAAGGGGATATTTACCAAAGGCAGATAGATATCCAATTGAAATGCTAAAAGGGAGCAAGAACCTGGAGGCAGAAGACCATGTCTTCATGACCTTATCCAAGTACTTTAAATGTCTATGCCAAGAATGATCCAATTATGAGAGCACACATGAAGTTCATAGCAGGAAACAGCTAATGTATTAAAAGCCAAATAACACCAAATACTCCTTGAGATTTGATTTTCCTCCAGAAAAATTCCTTGATTCTCCAGGTATAGTTTTACTATATTCAGCTGAATTCTCACTACATTCCTGTAGCTTGTAGAAAGATATTTGAAGCAAAGTTGAAATTGAGTGAGGAATGAGCACAGCCAAGGGGTTCTAAACAGAAACAAAGAAAAATTATAATTTAATGAAATACAAATCACAAGTAAGAATGCAAACCTACAAAAATGCAAACAAAAACCATAGGACAGCTAAAGCAATCCCAAATAATAAAAGTAGTCCTGGAAGAATTATCATCCCTATTCTCAAAATGTCTGACTTCTTTATAAAAATCATGTGTCTATATATGTATGACTTATATCTAGAGCTTCAATTCTGTTAACTGATCAACATGTTTGTTTTTATGCTAATACTATGCTGTTTTTATTACTATAGTTCTGTATGGATCAAGAAACTCAACAGAAGGCTAGGTACAATGAATCAGATAGAAGAGAAAGTGGACAATAGTTTTGAACTCACTGACACAGGAAAAGACATTCTATACAGAACATCAGTAGTACTATAGCTAAGGACAACAATTAATACGTGGGAACTTATGAAATTTAGAAGCCTCTGCATGGCAAATAATACCATCATGTAGATCTCAGTCCTTGGGGAGGATTTGCTCTGGAGGAGTTGGGAATGGGGATGGGCTGGGAAAGGGGGGCAGGAGGGGGGAGAACAAGGAATCTGTGCTGATATGTAGAACTGAATGGTACTGTAAAATAAAATAAAGGAAAATAATAAGCAAACAAAAATAAATAAGTAAAAGGTACAGTTTCTTCCTGGCTTTCTCCCATCCCTCTTTTTATTTCCTTCCTAGCTCTCGTGAAGCATGCTGACTTTTGCACTTTACTGTTTTGTTATGATGACTCTAGCTTGCCACAGACCTAAAGCCTACAGAAGAGAACATAGACTACAGCCTCTAAAATCACTAGTCAAAGCAAGTCTTTCCTACATTTAAATTGATGTAGTCAGAAAACATACATACATACTTATACAAACTCACGTTTGTTATTATCTAATAAGCACTTTTCAATGTTCATGTCCAGTAATAAAATAGTAGCATGAGCTCTAAATACCCATTTTCAAAATACACATTAAAAAACATCTCTGAAATATTAGCCAACAGTAATTACTTCATTGGAATTTAGGGAAATAATCACAGTTTCAAAAGTTTAATAATTCTAAGAAATGATACTTTAAAAAGAAATTATGACATTTTACAGGAATGAATGATTTAAAATAATCTTAAAATATAATAAATAAATTTTGTCATACACTCTCAATTCAAGGAACAAACAAATAATGTAACTTTCTGCTATTGTCTTTTTAAAAGCCTTTTCCAATAATGGAGAGAGTTAACAGTAAATATCTTTCAGATTGCCTCTCTTGATTCTGTTTTGTTTCTTTTGCGGGCAGCAGTGAGGCTGAAGAAGGTTTAGAAACAGTATTAATTACCACAGGATAGCCAAAACCTCACTATATAGCTAAGGGTGTCCTTGAGCTCTTTATCATCTTTCCTATACCTCCATATTTCTGTGATAGTATGTTTGTACCATGATACCAAGTTAATTTCTTTAGTTTTAGATGTAGAATTTTCAGCATTAATCAGGAAAATAATCCTGAAAGTTGAAATTCAATTTTTATAATTTAGGAGATCAGATAATACTAGTTAGCCACCAAAT
>NC_051083.1:111669846-111706846 GCF_004664715.2 Peromyscus leucopus
ATTCTTTTATTTCAGTTTTAGCTATCAGTGTTATCTCTCAGATGACATATTACACATCACATAGTAGATATATCAAAGAATGACTACAGTGAGGTAATTTTAAGAGTCCAAGGAGTTTAAGAAGACCTTACTGGAGGGAAAATACAAGAGGGAGATACATATGAAAAAAAAGCCTATAATGGAGTAAGACACCTATAAACACTGCTGAAGTCTGCTGGAGGCTTCCTCATAGAGACAATCCACAGGGTCAAAATTGAATTGAGCTTCAATGTCCAGTCCGTAATCTCAAGCAATTTTCAAGACCATGGAAAGTGAACTTCAAACCAGTCTAAGAAAGGATGCAAGATGGGATTGGTGGATATATGTATGTAATTTGAATAAGCTGTGTCAGCACTGATGAAGCCTCTGGGATAGTTAGGAGTTCTGCAATTGTTAGCTCCTTAGCAACATACACTGAGTGGTTAATGGGCAGGTTACTAAATCCATCATCTGTTTTTCTTGATGTGATTTTAGTGTTTTGGATGTGATCTTATGAGCCCAGTTCATACTGATAAATAGATATGTACATCCTTCTTACTTTTAATGATAAGTTTTATATCAATATTTAACTCCAGTGGTATTTATTATGCACCAGTAAGTTACAAAGTCATTCTGCTTCTAATATATGTACTTTAAATGGAGTCAAATTCTACTTGTAAAATACAGGATCAGGTCAAAGAAAAGCCTGGGATATAACTGTTTTCCACAATATGGAATAGCTGAGAGCAGGCTTTAGTTTAATCTCAATGCTTGGTGTTCATCAAACTGCACATAATTGATGTATACAGTTTTGTGGATTTGGACCACATTCTAACCATCACAATACAGTTAATTAAACACATAGATCACCTCTAATTATTTCCTTGTATCCTTTCTACTTATTTACATTTCTGTGCTAATAATACCATGAGGTTTGCCCTTCTAGTAAAATGTAATATCAAGTATCAATTGCTAATTATAGGCACTATAGTTTACAAATCAACAGAAGAATGGGTAATGCAAATGTAGAACATTTAACCAATGGAATATTGTTCAGTTATTAAGAAGAATGTAATTATAAAATTTCAAGGTAAATGGATAAAAACTGTAAAAATTAATAAGGAGTCAACCCATCACAGAAAAAATAAACAAAACCTTGTGGTCCGTTTCTTTCTTCCTTTCCTTCCTTCGTTTTAAGATACTCACATACCTCATATTGGCTTCAACCTTGTTCTATTAGACAAAAATGAGCTTCAGTTACTGATCCTCTCCCCTCCATGTCCCAAGTGCTGTTTTGACAGCTGTGTGCCACCATGAATTGGTCCTTTTATTTCACTGTTTTTTTATAGTAGGCATCCGTGTCTGTGTGTTTGTGTGTGTGTGTGTGTGTGTGTGTGTGTGTGTGTGTGTGTGTGTGTGGTATGTATGTGTGCAGGTGAGCTCACATGTGTGTGCTCATGTGGAGGCCAGAAATTGTTATCAGGTGTTTTTATCTATCTCTGTAACCAACATACTTTGGGATTTTTTTTACATGATGCTTGAATCCAAATTCAGGTATGCTTGTACAAGTACGTTATCTACTAAGTAATCTTCCCAACTCCTCAATGTGGTTTTTATTTGCATGTTCTTGGTGTTTAATGATATTAGGTCTCTCTTCATGTATCTGCTTAGCTACAATTTTAGTATAGTTCATACTAAAATCTCAGTGGCACACAAAAATCGATACAATATTAAAGTTTATATGGACCAACAAAGACTGTAAATAGTCAAATCAGTTTTGAACAAAAATAATCATAATGATGGTATCATAACATTACATGTATTACATCCCTTCAACTATAAAAGAAAATAAAACAGTAATATAAAAATAAAATAGAAAACCAAAGAGTAAATAGGCTTTCAAAGGTGATTCATGCATATATGCTCAACTGATCTACCACCAGGAACCCAAAAATACAATTGAAAAAAGATATTAGCTGATGACAGGAAAACTGGATATACAAACTCCTGGGTCTTCTAGAAGAGCAGCAAGTGTTCTTAACTAGTGAGTCATCTCTCCAGATCCAGATGGAATTATTTTAAACACTATATTTCTGCAAAGACTTTCTATTTCCTAATCCCAGACAGAGAAATCATAATTTTTTAGACTGTTTGGATCATTCAAATATTTACATATAAACCTCATAATATGCTCATGAAAGCAAAAACCTAACATGGACAACAAAAAAAATTAAGAATGCCTACAATGTATAAATTTTGTCACCAAAAATTTGACTGAAGAATTTCCATTTACAAATGCAATTAGAAGTTTCATTTTGTTATGTGGAATATAAAATGAAATACAAAGTTCAAATGCAGTTAAGTCATAAATTGAGTTAAATATGATAATTAGAAAAGGGAGCACTAATAAAATAAAATCAAGTCAAGAAATTTGTAATAGATTGTTAGAATAGTGAGAGTAGAAAGGGTAGAAATGGAAGGGATTTAGGGGTAAATATTACCGGATTGTAGTTTATGAAAATCCTCAAAGAGTTAATAAAGTTTTTATTTAAGACAAATACTTTCAATTTTTACAAAATGAAAGTAAAAAATAAGAAGTAATTGTGGCAAATTGAAAAAGTTCAGCATTACCTACCTATCTAATCCCAATATGTAAAGCAATGAAAAGGTATTGATTTATTAAAATAGAATGTGCTGAATATCTATCTTCTCTAACAGAAACAAGTGTTACTAAAGAAACAAAATATAGAGAAAAAAAATAATGTAACATGTATATACAGTGTCCAGTAACTAAATTTTTCTATATAAATGTGGAGTATCTTTGAGCACTCTTAACCAAATTCATCTATCTTACAGAATCAAGCACATAGTGATACAAAACTAAAAGCTATTGCAGTAGTCCTAAATAAGCAGAGCATCTGTTTTTATAATTGCAAAATGGCTAATCTTTACTAATTTGGGACATGAGTTCATAGATAAGTAACAGCTGCAGTTTTGCCAGCTGCATCCTAATGCCTCTCACGCACCTCTGAGCAAGAAGACATGTGTACAGACAGCCTCATTTTATTACACTCTGTTTCCTCTCCTTTCAAAGAAATACTTCTGGGACCATTAACTGTGATGCTTCTACAAGGAAATTTTATTCAGGGAAGAGTAGATAAGATACCAAATCTCTAGAAGTCAGTATTTGAATTTAACAAACAAATTTGTGAACTAGAAGAATTAAAGAGGACACAAAAAGTAATCCCTACTTTGTAGATGTAACCATCTTATAAAATAAGAAACACAGAGCCAATGCAAAGATGAAAAGCCCAAGAGGTCAGAGCGATAGCTAGGAGCTAAAAACCTTACCCTTCACTGCCGCTGCTATCTTCCTCAGCAAGAGACCTACTTCCTGTCTGTTTGTCTTTTTTATAGACTTTCTATTCTGCCTTCTCATTGGTTGTAAACCCAACCACATGACCTCCTCTTCACTGCCTATCTGTACAGACCTCCTGGTCTTCTATGGTTGGTATTGAGATTAAAGGCGTGTGTCTCCATGTTGGCTGTATCCTTGAACGCACAGAGATCTGCCTAGATCTGCCTCCCAAGAGCTGGGATTAAAGGCATGCACCACCACTGCCCAGTTTCTGCTATGGCTTGCTATTAGCTCTGACCCCCAGGCAACTTTATTAACATACAAATAAAATCACATTTCAATACAATTAAAATATCACCATACTACTTAATACATTTAGATTTCCCATCAATATCCAGCACAGCCCTTCACACTTCTGGTTAAATTTCTGGGACTTTTTTTTTGGGGGGGGGTGTCAGAAAATGTGTGGAAAAAGAAGAAAATGTTTCTATTGGTCATTGCCTTCTTAGGACAAGGTAACTTCTCTTCCTCTATTCATTCTTTTGTCTTTTACCTATATTATTTTCTCTTCCTCCCAGAAAAGTAGTTTAGGAAAGCAGCAGAGTGTTTATCCTGATTCCAAGGATGCACTTTGCTGAAATAACTGCATGTTCCTTCAATATAGCTGGTGTGATGTAATATGAATGCTAAAGCATGATGCATTAGGCAAATTCTAGCTGAGCCTGTTACTCAATATCCAACTTTTCTGTCACAAAATTCTGTATTATCTGTAACATATTCAACAGCTGATCAACAGTTCTTGATCTAAACTTAATTATACAGCTCCATTTCATGAAATTGAATTGTTTATCTGTGTTCATCATCCCTCCAATAAATGCATGTATGGCATCTACATAATGATACTTGGATTTCTGCCTTTTAAAAATACTAAAATATGTATATATTATACCTAAATGTATAAATACAACCTGCTTCATCTGTATAGTGTTACTTGTATGCACACTTTTCAGGCCTGAGCACTTGCTATTGTATAACCAATTGGAGTGTTCTTTCCTGGGGAACAACAGTTAAAGTCAATTTAAAGGAGAGTAAGGGGAAAAGGTTTTGGACAGAGGAAAGGGAAGAATGGAATGATGCAATTATATCAAAATCTCACAATGGAGAAAAATATTAAAAATTAAAACTCTGATGTAATTTTAAAGTTTTCTATTTGATATTTAGATTCTGGACTTTGAAATGTTAACATAATTTTATTGTTTCCTTACTTTTATGATGGGCTCACTTTTCAATTTTAACACTCCTTCATCACACAAAAAGTAACAGGGCATGATACCAATTTACATGATCAACATATAATATGATTAATATTTAGTTTATCATATAATACTAAACTTTAATTTGTGGAGCCTTAGAGCAGTGAATGGTTTAGAAAATTAAATCTAAAATTAATCTAAAATAAAAATTGCACTCCATAAAGTAAAATCCATTGCATTAATATGAAAAAACTATTTAGATGTTGGAATGATGATATCCTAGTAGAAAGTTACAAATGTGAATCTTATATCAGTATAATCTAAAATTACACATCTCTCTACACTGTTAGCATAAAAAGCAGTAAGCAACTAGTTGATTTACATATCCAACTATTTTTTTAAAAGGCCTTTAATCTGCATCAATCATCCCCTGATAAAAATAATGATCAGCTCATGATATCTCTAGGCATCACACAATGATTTATTTTATTTTATTTTATTTTATTTTGAGAGAGTCTCACTTTGTGTCTCTAGCAGGACTGAAATTCAATATATACATTAGGCTGACTTCAAGCTCACAGGGATCCACATACCTCTGCCTCCAAAATGCTGATATTAAAGGCATGTGCATCCAAACTTTTCTTATTTTGTATTTAATATTAGAAATGTTCAAATACATTCTACAATACAGATCCAGAAGATAATACAAATGACTCTTGAGTTTTACTTGCTGGTTACATTTAGAATCACATATCAGACTGAATCTTAGAAAATGGCTACAAATGAATTTCAAATTTTTCTTGATGATAATTATATAAGATGCCTACCTAGGTTAGTGGATCAATATTTGTACAAGATGATTTGTGAGACAGTAAAAAGGCCTTTGTAGTGATTCTATGAAAAATACTTGTAGACATCACTCCTTTTGGAATTTCCAAGAGAGAAACAAATTTCAATGGAATTAATTTGGGGAGCTTTTAAAAAGCACTTAATATGGAGGGAAGCAACAGTTTAATTAAAAGATATTTAAATTTTTTATTTCATGCCAAAAACACTCATTATTTAGTAAAAAGGCTAGCAATATAAAAAAGAAACTTTTTAGCAGATAGTCATATTACTCTTAGTTTTCCAAATCTATAACAGACATACATTTTGAGTAAAACAAATCACTTTTGACAGCCAAAAAATGTTACAGGCAAATTCTGCCAAAATATATTACATATTAACATTGAATATATCTGTCATTCACTGTGAAGACATTCTTACTGACTTTAGCCCAAAGCCTTGATTGATTTTGACTCTTTTATATTTGAGAAGTATCAGCAGAATTATATGTTTATAGGCCCACTAATACAAATCTTGGAACTCCCACAACAGATCTGCAGTATCATCAAATATATAGCCTTAAAAAAATAGAACTGGCCACTTTAATTTTTATAGCAAACATTCTAATTCAATTTAAGAAAAAGTGTAAAGTTGTCTAGTACAGCAAAAAAAAAGATAACATAAATTTTACAAACACTTGTTTTATAAACTTACTGGGTCACATTACTATTATGCTTTCATAAGGATATTATGGAAATGAATTTAAGGTTTGAACTACTTAATTGGGATTTATTACCAAATAATTTCCCCAAAGATGTGACGATGCTCTATAATGATCCACTCCTGAGTCAGCAATAAGAAAGAATAATTAGGACCCTATAAAACAGCATATCTAAGAAAATAAGTGTGTAGGATTACTTTTTCTGACAAAAAAAATAAAAAATTAATATAGAAACAATTGGTTCATATAAGTAAACTCAAGTAGAATTTATTATGTGGATGACTATTCCTTACATCTCTGAATGGTGCGTATTCCAAAGTAAAATTTTATTGAAAAACAAAAGTGTAAAATGTGAAAGTATTCACTATCCTAATTAAAATATTGGAAAACATTTTTTAATCAAAGTGTTTGGGGATATTGGTCTACTGTTAGCATCATTCAGCAGTTTGGTTTCTGGGCAGGTGTTTTCATTTTGTCGCTGTAGATAGTTCTGATATATAGGGCCAGATAATTTATGGGGGGAATTTCTTTTGCATTATAATGTGTTTAGCTGCATCCCTAGGGTGGCTGCCCTATAAATTCCAGGAAAAATATTTCCAAATGTTACAGTCCAGATATCTCCATTAATATTATCCCTAACTGAAAACTGGTGGTATATGGACAGTGTGTGTGTGTGTGTGTGTGTATACATAAACATATACATATATATACATCCATAAATACGCACACATATATGGCCTTAAACAAAGTGAGTGGTGAAATGGCTGAGTGTATAAAGGCACTTGCCACCAAGTCTGATGATATGAGTTCAGTCCCCTGAACCCATGCGGTAGAATTCTCTGCTCTGACATCAACAAGCACATCCCTACAGTTACACAGGAGAATGTGTGATTCCCCCCCACACACACATTGATTAAATAAAACAATCTTATAATTTAAAAAGAAACAAATAAAAATAAGTGTCAAACATTTTTTCTGTGTATCTCTAATATCTGACACATTCCACAAAATATTTCTCAAACCAAAAATATTGACTAATTTTAATAGGAATAAAACACAATAGATCTATAATTTCTTAAGGTATCATTTTCTTTCCTAGTTTATGGACTTATTAACCCATATGAGTGCAAATGTAATATACTTAATATTTTTATTTTTATTCACTACATATATACATATAAAATTATTATAACAGAATTTCATATTTAAGTAAATTCAAATGCAATATTTTTTATATTAATTTAGTAAAGTATTTTGAAATTAAAATGAGCAAACTTGTATACAGTTAGGAATTGCTAGTTCACTATTAACTGAAAAGAAATTACTCTAATTGACCTGATAGTAGAAAATTGTATGCTCAGGATCAAAATACTAGGGATGATGAAAAGGAAAGAAAGATACTAGCTGTATGATAGCAAAGAAAATATTAAATATTAAAATATTAAATTGAACTCGAGTTGGAAGAGGCGAGTCTGGTCTCAAAATGGAGATAAAACCGCTGCCCGGTCACCCCCAGCCTGACTCCGGCCATCGCAGCTGCTGCGGGGAGGAGGGCCATGATCCAAAGAACCAGAACGGTTGAGGAAGCTGTTTATTGGTGGTCTGAGCCTTGAAACCATTGATAATAGCTTGAGAGAACATTTTGTGAAATAGGGCACACTTACAGACTGTGTGGTAATGAGAGATCCCCAAACAAAATGTTCCAGGGACTTTGGTTTTGTGACCTACTCTTGTGTTGAAGAGCAATGTGTGCTCGGCCACACAAGGTTGATGGGCGTGTGGTGGAACCAAAGAGAGCTGTTTCTAGAGAGGATTCTGTAAAGCCTGGTGCCCATTTAACCGTGAAGAAAATTTTTGTTGGTGGTATTAAAGAAGACACAGAAGAACATAATCTGAGAGACTACTTTGAAAAGTATGGCAAGATTGAAACCATAGAAGTTATGGAAGACAGGCAGAGTGGAAAAAAGAGAGGATTTGCTTTTGTAACTTTTGATGATCATGACACAGTTGATAAAATTGTTGTTCAGAAATACCACACTATTAATGGGCATAATTGTGAAGTGAAAAGGCCCTTTCTAAACAAGATATGCAGTCTGCTGGATCACAGAGAGGTCGTGGAGGTGGATCTGGCAACTTTATGGGTCGTGGAGGAAACTTTGGTGGAAGAGGAGGCTATGGTGGTGGAGGTGGTGGCAGCAGAGGTAGCTATGGAGGTGGTGATGGTGGATATAATTGATTTGGAGATGATGGTGGCAGCTATGGTGGTGGCCCTGGTTACAGTAGTAGAGGAGGGTATGGTGGTGGTGGACCAGGATACGGAAACCAAGGTGGTGGATATGGTGGTGGTGGAGGATATGATGGTTACAATGAAGGAGGAAATTTTGGTGGAGGTAACTATTGTGGTGGTGGAAACTATAATGACTTTGGAAATTATAGTGGACAACAGCAATCAAATTATGGGCCCATGAAAGGGCACAGTTTTGGTGGAAGAAGCTCAGGCAGTCCCCATGGTGGTGGCTATGGATCTGGTGGTGGAAGTAGTGGATATGGTAGCAGAAGGTTTAAAAAAAAGCAGAAAAGGGCTACAGTTCTTAGCAGGAGAGAGAGCGCCGAGGAGTTGTCAGGAAAGCTGCAGGTTACTTTGAGACAGTCATCATAAATTCATTAGAGGAACTGTAAAAATCTGCCACAGAAGGAGCGATGATCCATAGTCAGAAAAGTTACTGTAGCTTAAACAGGAAACCCTTCTTGTTCAGGACTGTCATAGCCACAGTTTGCAAAAAAGTGCAGCTATTGATTCATGCAACGTAGTCTCAATCAGATGTACATTCCTGAGGTCTTTTATCTGTTGTAGCTTTTCTTTTTCTTTTCATTACATCAGGTATATTGCCCTGTAAATTGTGGTAGTGGTACCAGGAATAAAAAATAAGGAATTTTTAACTTTTCAATTTGTATAGTTCAGTTTTTCTACATTTTAGTACAGAAACTTTAACAAAAAATGCAGTTTTGAAGGTGTTTCCTTGTGAGTTAACAAGTAAAGAAGATCATTGTTAATTACTATTTTGTATGAATTTTGTTAACGTTAACTGTAAAGAAACACCTGCTGACTTGCACTTCAAGGGGAATCTATTCTCCCCATTTCCAAAACCATGATGAATGGGCGCTGATATGTGGAGAGAATAGATATCTGTATGTTTGCAATGTCTGTTTTAGATAATTAGGATTGGGAAATAAAAATTAGCATATTTGTGAATTTAATAGCATTAAGATTACTTTCAAATGAAAAAGATCTCAAAAGTTCCTATTTGGGTTTTTTTTTTTTTTTTGCATTTTCTTTCAAAATGTAATCATGATTTTAGTATGTTCGATTTATTGAGTCCTAGCTGTGTTAAGAACATCTCCATTCCACATTTACCTTGATCACATTGAAACTGCTGCCAATAGCTTGGGGTATAAAATATTTATACTGCCCTCTACTAAAGGGTGGTGGATGTATTTCATCTCCCAGTTTAACAGTCTTTTTAATACAGGATCACTAAGTCTGCTGTGTCTGAGCAAACTGGTGGATGCCTGGTCTGTTCTGCTTTTAAAATTCCAAGTCCCAAGCACATTGATCTAGTCACTTCCTTAGTTTAGTCTCTCCCTACACACAGCTTTTCAGGGCACAGGAATAAAAGTCACTCATTTGAACACCCCCCCCAAAAAAAAGAAAATATTAAATCAATATTACTTCCATCAAACTTACCAAATTATCTAAGAAAAAGTCTTATTATGATATATATGGGTTTTCTTTCATCCTTTCAAAATATTAATCACAGGCAGTAGTTTTTCATGTTTAAATTTATTACAGATGTGTAATTAACCAAAATGACATAACTGCAGATTCTGCAGCTACTAAATGGAGTTCACAACTGGATATATTGAGGCTTACTTTTCTTACCTTGTATTATAAACAGGACCTTTCTGCTCTGTAAACACTAGCCAGTAAGGACAAAACTTGTAGGTGAGTACCTGCTTGATGACTCCATGTTCCATGGTTCAAGTATGTGGAATCCTCAATAAGGTTTTACTGACGATTTCTAGAGATAGTAATCAAGAGCAACATTAATAGCCTAAAATGGTTATGGAGTCTATGGGGCCCCATTAGCAAAAAGCTAAAAAGCGATACCTCATTCCTGGTAAAGGGCTTTTTGTTTAGTAGCATGCTCCCCATTATAGAGCAACCCCATTCAAACACATTTTATATATGGATATGTATATATTTTAATTTACCTTCTACTGTAGTAGGTTTCCATATGGGTTTTTGTAAAATGCTTTTACTGTTAGTATCCATTCCTGTAGTCCCTTCTATAACATCTACCACCCCCTTTAAACATTGTTGAATCATTTCTTCCCTTCATAACTTATTCTATCTCCACTTGCTCAAAAGAGCTCCTGCTCCCTCATGGCCCCTTATTAGTTTCTTAATTTGTGTTGCTATTCCAAATGAGACACATTGTATGTAAAGCTTAAAAACTAAATTCTACATGTTAGAGAAAACAGTGATATTTATTTATCTTTCTGGGTCTGGATTAGCTAACTCAAGATGACTGTTTCTAGTTCCATCCATTCACACACAAACAGAATCATTGCCAAAAACATCACCTGATATATATATATATATATATATATATATATATATATATAGTCATATAATTATTCTCTTTCTAAAAACTTGGTTCTTTGACAATTTCATGCTTTTCTCCAGTGCATTTTGATGACTTTCCTTCCATTGTCATTTGTCTCCTACTCACTTTTGTCAATACAGCCCCCCACTACAAGTCCCTTTCTAACATTCATGGCATTTTGTTTTGTTTTAGGACCTCCCAGGTTTAACAAGGACCCTCTCTGTGACAATGCATTTGGAATTAGTCCATAGAGCCTAATGGGATTGTCAGTGGCCACACAACTGAAGATAGTGCATGGAAGAAGTTCTAAGACAGGATGAGCTCTCTTGTTAAGAAAAAAAAAAAAAAAAAAAAAGAGGAGATCTGCAAACTCCTAAGCACAGTTCCGGAGCCATGGCCTATGAACTCCTCAACCATCTTTATTTGTGAGCCAGGTAAGTTGCTTCCATTTCCCCGCATCACCACTCCCCATCTTTAACTATCTCCATACCCACATTCCTAGTTCAAGACCTGTAGCCTATGATCATGCCTGGTTCTCCAATGTCTTTGCCAGCTAAGTTCTTTTTTTCCATTTCCCTGCCCTTCCCCCTACACACCACCATCTGCAAACCCAGGAGCCTAGTTCTGGACCTACAATCCCTAGCTATGTTTGCTGAGTAGGTAACTGTTGCTGGAGGGCTTCTCTCCAGGTTCCCCAAGCCCCGCAGTCCCACTCAGACGCTTATATCACTTATAAACTGTATGGCTGTGGCAGGCTTCTTGCTAACTGTTCTTTTATCTTAAATTAACCCATTTTTATAAATCTATACCTTGCCACGTGGCTGGTGGCTTACCAGAGTCTTTACATGCTGCTTCTCCTGGCGGTGGCTGCAGTGTCTCCCTCCTCAGCCTTCTGCTTCCCAGAATTCTCCTCTCTCCTTGTCCCACCTACTTCCTGCCTGGTCACTGGCCATCAGTGTTTTATTTATATAGAGCAATATCCATAGCAGGTAACTTCTTCCCTATCCCTTAAATTCTCTCCCCACCTTTATCTGCAACCCAACATCCCTCACTCCAGCCTCAACCAGAAACCCTCTTTTATTTATGAGACACTTTTGCCTGTTAAACTCTTTCTTCCCTTTCCCATCTTCTGTCCTTCCCCCATCCTCCAACCTCCCACCTGTGGCTATCTCCACACCACAGACCTAGGTCCAGATCAGCGTACATTTGAATGTTGGACTATTTCTTCCATGTCCCATCCATCGATCCACTGTCAGCTCTATATCACAAGTCTAGCTCCAAACTTGTGGATTAGGAGACATTTTTGCCTGGTCGGGTTAAACAACTCATCTACTAGGTTTACCTGGCCTAGCTAAAGCCATGCAGCTCCTGTACTGGTACAATCTAAGGAAAGGCAGATTATCACATCAAACACAATACCATAGGAACAAGTCTACATGCATAAATCAAATGTCAAAAACAAAAACATTAATGGCCAAGACAGCATGTCTTCCATCAAGGCCCCTAGCCTGTAGAAGTAGTGTCTAAGAAGAACTATCCAGATAACCACCCAGACATAAAGTTTAAAAGAATAAAAAAGTATTCACAAATTCATGGAATTTAAAGAAAGACCCAAAAGGATAAAAATAAATTCTTGAGTGATGTCTAACAAAATGAAGATACACAGCTGAAAGAAATGAGGAAGATAATGCAGGATTTGAGAAGCAAAATCAATAAACAAATAGAAACATTGAAAGAAAACACAAGCTGAAATGAAGATGAAATTGAAAATTCAGCATCATAATTACATAACTCAACAGGAAGCCTTACAAGAACAATGAATCAAGAGAAGATAGATAAATTAGAAGAAATAGATTAAATAAGAAAAAAATATGAAAACTTAAAGTATAGGAAAGGAACATGTAGAAATGGAGAACACCTTCAAAAGACCAAAGAAGCCAGGCGGTGGTGGTGCGCGCCTTTAATTCCAGCACTCGGGAGGCAGAACTAGGTAGATCTATATGAGTTCGAGGACAGCCTGGGCTACCAAGTGAGTTCCAAGAAAGGCACAAAGTTACACTGAGAAACCCTGTCTCAACCCCCCCCCCAAAAAAAAGACCAAAGAAACAAATATGGTATGTATTTACTTACAAGTAGTCATTAGCTGTCATGTCCTTCATAAACAGACTATAATCTGTATAAACACAGAGATTAGTTAGAGTGTAGGGAACTGGGGAGTGGGTAATCTCACAATGAAAGGAAATTAGAATAAAGAGTTAAGGGGTTATGGATGGATGGGGGAACTGAAATTTATGGGAGCTCACAAAGGTTTCCTAGTGAGATCTGAGCTTGCTTTACACAGCAAGGGTGCATTAGGGGATTCCTGGACCAGGGTCACCTGGTGTTTAGGATGGTTTATAGTTGGTTGGGCTGGGGGGAGGTCTTTTGCTCCACCCCTTGGCATTCCTTTAAAAGCCCTTTAGTAGAGACAGAGGGGGCTGCTGGGTTTGAACCCAGGCCCTCCTGAGGCTATCCTGTGCTTTCTAACTCTCTCTCTCTCTCTCTCTCTCTCTCTCTCTCTCTCTCTCTCTCTCTCTCTCTCTCTCTCCCCTCTATACTTCCATCTAGAAATTCCTCATTTCTCCCAGCTCAAGAGTACTTTGGGGGAAATGGCCTCCCTCAGGAATTGGAGGATCAAATGGGGAAGGAGAGAGAACAACTAGTTAAGGGAGGAAATGAAGTGGTGAGCAACTAAAATTAAGGAACATTTGAGGGGTCATATGGAAACCTAATAGAGTAGAAGATTCTGAAAATATGCACATATATGAAAGAAATCTAAATGGAATCACCAAACAATGGGGGAGACAAAGCCCAACTAGATATCTTGCAGCACCAAATAAAATGTCCAGTGCCAGAAATGGGTTACATCTAATTGATTTTTTAGCCAAAGAGACCCTGTAGAAATCCAAAAAACCCAGGCTATTATCAATGATATTGGGAGCTCTCCACAAACTAATGTAGTGCCCTATTGCTGATGACAATGCCTATATAACAGTTGAACAAGAGGAAGTCATGCTGATACTTACCTAGAGCCTTCACCCCTGGTTCATGGTGCTAGAATATACTCTACATGATACAAGAGGAGAAAGATAAACACCAAGCTAGCTACAAATCTTTCATCTAAAATGGTGACTTACATGTAACATATACTGGTGCAATCATGAAACAAAATTGTACCATTAGCTGATTGGATTTAAGGTTCATTCTGTGAGAGGGAAACCCATATCTGACACTGTTTAGCAAACAAGAATGTGAGATTAGCTAGGCCATGACCCTAGGGTAAAACCAAATACAGTAGTTCTGCTCAAATAAACATAACAATAAAATGACTCCTTAAAACGTTATGTTATAGCTGGGCGGCGGTGGCGCACGCCTTTAATCCCAGCACTCGGGAGGCAGAACCAGGTGGATCTCTGTGAGTTCGAGGCCAGCCTGGGCTACCAAGTGAGTTCCAGGAAAGGCGCAAAGCTATAAAGAGAAACCCTGTCTCAATAAACAAACAAACAAACAAACAAAAAAAAAAAAGCATTATGTTATGCTCATAGGTCAGTATTGCTTAGCCATCATCAGAGAATTGTGTGTGTGTGTGTGTGTGTGTGTGTGTGTGTGTGTGTGTGTGTGTATACAGTAGATGGGAACATATATACAGACCAATAAATAGACTATATGCAGAGATTGAAAAATCTGGAAACACTGAATTCTAAATGGATGGTTAAAGCAAATCTCTCTTTCAGGCTTCAAGGAACTTTGATGAAAAGGAAGCAGAACAATTGTAAGCTCCAGGGGGGATGGATAACATCAAGGAAACAAAGTCTTCTAAACTCAGCAGGACTCACATACAAACTAACTCAGAGACTATAGCAGTATGCACAGGGCCTACATGGGGTCCAAGCATTGAGATATGAGGTGGATATAAGGACCCATTCCCTAACCCAGAAGCTATCTCCAATAAATAACTGTGCACCAAGGAAAAATTAGTGTTCTCCAATAATGTCTTTCTGGATGTACAAATCATACTTAAGGACAGGCTCCCTGCACAGAAATAAATGTCCAACACAAAACAAACTTAATGATATCTTTGGAGGTTTTTTTTTTTGTCTATTAATACGTAGTCTGATCAATTTTTTTTTTTAATTTACTGATCTTTAGCTTATATGTTATGGTTTCTGGTTGTGTGTTTTTATAGGATTTTTGTGTTTAAAAGTATATGTGTCTCTATAATCTACATAAATTTTTGTGCTTATTTGGCACTCTTTTTTCTGTTTCTTTTGTCCTTTATTATTTGTTTGCTTTTATTTTATTTTACCTTAATGTATTTTTATTATTAAAATTTAATATTATTATTGTTATATATCTGCTTATTTTCTAATAAGAGAAAGAAAAGGTGTGGATGTGAGTGGATGGAGAGGTAGAAAATATCTGGGAGGAGATGGAGGAGGGAAAATAGTAATCAAGATGTATTTTATGAAAAAATTTATTTTCATTCAAATATAAATAACACATACATAAATTAGATACATAAATAAATTATAAGCATAGAAAATTGAGTATATTTCCAGATCAAAGTCTAGACCATGTATTTTATAAGATCATAGAAAAAAACTTCCTAAACTACAAAAGACATATACATAAAGATTCAAGAAGAACACAGAACACCAACCTGATAAGACCAGAACAAAAATTTCCCAAGATATATTATAGTTAAAACTTTAAACATACAAAAACAAAGAAAATTATTAAGAGTTGTAAGAAAAAAAACACAGAATAATAAAAAACATAACAAAGAAGCAATTTTCAAATAAAGGAAAACCAATAAGAGTAACATCAGATTTCTTAGTTGAAACTCTAAAATTCAGAAGATCCTGGAGCAATGCACTCTAACTTCTAAAAGACAACAATTGCCCATGTAGGCTATTGTAGCCAACAACACTATGTGCCATAAGTGAAAGAGAAAAAAAGACTTTCAGTGTGAAAAACAGCCAAAAAGACAATCATATCCAACAATAAAATACTGAAATAAAGCATATTGTCAAGGACTACTGTGATCCAGCCCCTCGATAGCTCTCTCCCAGGATTTGTGGGAGATTCTATCAACCAGCTGAGAAGTCTAATCTTAAGGATTGCAAATAAATCTATGTACATGAAACTCTTTAGTTCATTCACTTTATTTTTCTGAGTCAATTCTGTCTCTACATTGCTTCTAATCTGTTCTCTTACTTAGTTCCTGTCCCTCTATGTGCTATCTTAATACTTTTTTCTTTATTTTCTTTAAATATTTTTATTTTATAATTAACTTAATTTCACATATCAGCCACAGATTCCCCTGTCCTCCCTCCTCCCAACCCCAGCCCCGCCCCCCTCCAAGGCAGGGTCTCCCCTGGGGAGTCAGTCCAGCCTGGTAGACTCAGCTGAGGCAGGTCCAGTCCCCTCCTCCCTACACCAAGGCTGAGCAAAGCGTCCCAGCATAGCCCCAGGCTCCAAAAAGCCAGCCCATGCACCAAGGACAGGTCATGACTCCACTGCCTGAGGGCCTCCTAAACAGCTCAAACTAATCAACTGTCTCACTTATCAAGAGGGCCTGGCCCGGTTCCATGGGGGTTCCTCCGTCATTGGTTCACAGTTCATGTACTTCCACTAGTTTGGCTATTTGTCCCTGTGCTTCCTCCAACCATGGACTCAACATCTCTCACTCATACAATCCCTCCTCTCTCTTGCTGATTGGTTTCCTGGAGCTCCACCTGGGCTCAGCAGTAGATCTCTGCATGAGAGTTCTATCATGACAGCCAGGATGTTCAGCCATCCGATCACCAGAACAGGTCAGTTCAGGCACTCTCTCAACCTACACAATGGAAAAAGAAAGCATCTTCAACAAATGGTGCTGGCATAACTAGATATCAACATGTAGAAGACTGCAAATAGATCCATATCTGTTACCATGCACAAAACTTAAGTCCAAGTGGATCAAAGACCTCAATATAAATACAGTTACTCTGAACCTGATAGAAGAGAAAGTAGGAAGTAGTTAGTCTTGAATGCATTGGCAGCGGAGATTACTTTCTAAATATATACCAGTAGCACAGACACTGAGAGAAATAATTAGTAAATGAGACCTCTTGAAACTGAGAAGCTTTTGTAGGGCAAAGAACATGGTCAACAAGACAAAATGACAGCCTATATAAGGGGAAAAGACCTTCACCAACCCCACATCTGACAGAGGACTGATATCCAGAACATATAAGGAACTCAATAAATTAGACATCAAAATACACAACAGTCCGATTAAAAAATGGGCTATAGAGCTAAACAGAGAATTCTCAACAGAAGAAGCTCAAATGGCTGAAAGACATTTAAGGAATTGCTCAACATCCTTAGTGATCAGGGAAATGCAAATCAAAATGTCTCTGAAATACCATCTTACACCCGTCAGAATGGCTAAGATCAAAAACACTGAAGATAACTTATTTTGGAGAGAATGTGGAGCAAAGGGAACATTCCTCCACTGTTGGAGGGAATACAAACTTGTACAGCCACTTTGGAAAGCTATTTTAATTCTTTCATGTCAGTCTGCTCTATCTTGATCTTTCTCATCTCATTCTTACCCACCTAGTTCTTACCCATCTGGCTCTTCCTCATCTTCCATTTTGTCTTTCTAGTTCTTGTCCTCTAATCTACTTCTCCTCCAATCTAGTTCTCCTCTGTCCCTTCTCCTCCTGTCCTCTCATAACTCTAAGTTCTTTTCCATTTCCATCCTCATTCTTCATCTTTGTTCTTCTCCATCCTTGTTCCTTCCTGTTCCTCTTCCTGTGACCTGGTCTCAATAGCCCTACAATCTGTGAACTCTGCCCTGCTGCCTTCTAGTCCTGCTGGGCAAATCTGTTTGGTGCTAGGCAAACTGCCTCATGGCTTCACTGCACCTGGTATGCAAAAAAAAAACCTTTTATTCTGAGTCACTTGCTCTAGAATTCCACTTAGGCTGTGAGAGAAGGAAGGTCTGAGCTTCATTTGCACAGGAAACAAAGCTATGCACCTAGGAGATAGGCACTTGCCCTGGGAGACAGGGTGTGTTTCAGTAAGGGTGTTTACCTTAATTCAGGGGCCTTAGGTACCTAGCAGGTGGTCTGTCTAGCTATTCTACCTGTCACTTGTCCTTGGATGCTTGCTAAAGGGGATATTTACCAAAGGCAGATATCCAATTGAAATGCTAAAAGGGGAGCAAGAAACCTGGAGGCAGAAGACCATGTCTTCATGACCTTATCCAAGTACTTTAAATGTCTATGCCCAAGAAATGATCCAATTATGAGAGCACACAGGAAGTTCATAGCAGGAAACAGCTAATGTATTAAAAGCCAAATAACACCCAATACTCCTTGAGATTTGATTTTCCTCCAGAAAAATTCCTTGATTCTCCAGGTATAGTTTTACTATATTCAGCTGAATTCTCACTACATTCCTGTAGCTTGTAGAAAGATATTTGAAGCAAAGTTGAAATTGAGGTGAGGAATAAGCACAGCCAAGGGGTTCTAAACAGAAACAAAGAAAAATTATAATTTAATGAAATACAAACCACAAGTAAGAATGCAAACCTACAAAAATGCAAACAAAAACCATAGGACAGCTAAAGCAATCCCAAATAATAAAAGTAGTCCTGGAAGAATTATCATCCCTATTCTCAAAATGTCTGACTTCTTTATAAAAAATCATGTGTCTATATATGTATGGACTTATATCTAGAGCTTCAATTCTGTTAACTGATCAACATGTTTGTTTTTATGCTAATACTATGCTGTTTTTATTACTATAGTTCTGTATGGATCAAGAAACTCAACAGAAGGCTAGGTACAATGAATCAGATAGAAGAGAAAGTGGACAATAGTTTTGAACTCACTGACACAGGAAAAGACATTCTATACAGAACATCAGTAGTACTATAGCTAAGGACAACAATTAATACATGGGAACTTATGAAATTTAGAAGCCTCTGCATGGCAAATAATACCATCATGTAGATCTCAGTCCTTGGGGGAGGATTTGCTCTGGAGGAGTTGGGAATGGGGGATGGGCTGGGGAAAGGGGGGCAGGAGGGGGGTGAACAAGGGAATCTGTGGCTGATATGTAGAACTGAATGGTACTGTAAAATAAAATAAAAGGAAAATAATAAGCAAACAAAAATAAATAAGTAAAAGGTACAGTTTCTTCCTGGCTTTTCTCCCATCCCTCTTTTTATTTCCTTCCTAGCTCTCATGAAGCATGCTGACTTTTGCACTTTACTGTTTTGTTATGATGACTCTAGCTTGCCACAGACCTAAAGCCTACAGAAGAGAACATAGACTACAGCCTCTAAAATCACTAGTCAAAGCAAGTCTTTCCTACATTTAAATTGATGTAGTCAGAAAACATATATACATACTTATACAAACTCACGTTTGTTATTATCTAATAAGCACTTTTCAATGTTCATGTCCAGTAATAAAATAGTAGCATGAGCTCTAAATACCCATTTTCAAAAATACACATTAAAAAACATCTCTGAAATATTAGCCAACAGTAATTACTTCATTGGAATTTAGGGAAATAATCACAGTTTCAAAAGTTTAATAATTCTAAGGAAATGATACTTTAAAAAGAAATTATGACATTTTACAGGAATGAATGATTTAAAATAATCTTAAAATATAATAAATAAATTTTGTCATACACTCTCAATTCAAGGAACAAACAAATAATGTAACTTTCTGCTATTGTCTTTTTAAAAGCCTTTTCCAATAATGGAGAGAGTTAACAGTAAATATCTTTCAGATTGCCTCTCTTGATTCTGTTTGTTTCTTTTGCGGGCAGCAGTGAGGCTGGAGAAGGTTTAGAAACAGTATTAATTACCACAGGATAGCCAAAACCTCACTATATAGCTAAGGGTGTCCTTGAGCTCTTTATCATCTTTCCTATACCTCCATATTTCTGTGATAGTATGTTTGTACCATGATACCAAGTTAATTTCTTTAGTTTTAGATGTAGAATTTTCAGCATTAATCAGGAAAATAATCCTGAAAGTTGAAATTCAATTTTTATAATTTAGGAGATCAGATAATACTAGTTAGCCACCAAAATTCGATTTTTCAACTAAAATTTATTTTTCTTAAGTGTCTAATAATATTGTCCCTATTGTACTTGAAGATTAAAATTTCTTCCAAAAGTCATCCACCTATAATGGAGACTATAATTTTCACTGGCAAAACTCTTCAGACCTATAAATAAAAAGAGTACACCATACACTCAAGTGTGTGTTATACGCTCTAATATAAATATAATTTTATTGAATGCGTCAGGTAATACCTGTAGTTGCACTTATAAGTGCATACTATGCCAGGAGGATAAAATTTACACTTAAAATGAGCTGAGGTAGTTGTACTGTACTTAGGAGAAGGTTTCTGTGCAATCTGTTAGCCAAACATCTAGGGATACTACTTGTTGAATGTTCAAGTCTTTATCTAAACATGGATTTAAAAGTAATTCTCATTAACTGAATAAATCTAAGATATTATGATGAATTTAGGTAATACAAAAAATTAAATACAGTACAGTTACAATATCAGAACTTTAGGTGGGCTTTTTTTATTATCCTTTTGTTTCCATTATAATGTAATTATATCATTTTCCTTCCTTTTTCTCCATATATATATATACATATATATATGTATATATATATACATATATATATATATATATATATATATATATATATAAAATTGTGTTTGTTTAGAAAAATCATAGAGTAGGTTCTCCTCCAAGATCCATGAGTTAACTAGTCCTTGCTGTTGTCCTGTTGTCTAGGTTTCCAGGACTAAGCATGATTTCCTTCTTATTAAGGAGGTCTGAAGTCCAAATAGAGATCCACTAGTTACTGTGTGTTGTGTGTGTGTGTGTGTGTGTGTGTGTGTGTGTGTGTGTGCGTGCGTGCGTGCGTGCATTCTTATGTACAGTTTGATAAATGCTACTTGTATGTGTATGTTTTCAGGACTGATCATCTGATATTGGATAACCAATTGCTGTCCTCCTCCCTTGGAAATCACTTTCCTCAGCTCTCAGCATTTCTTAGTTGTCTGTAGTTGCTTTGTGTACTACATTTGCTGCCTTTCCCTGTGCATGTTCAAATGTCTATTGGTTTCTCTAATTGTTCGCTTTATGTTTAGGCAGTTGTGGTGATGAGACTTATGGGTATAGTTTCAGACATTTTGAGGAAACACAACCTCACAGCAAACTTGATATTCCTCTGGCTCATACAGTCTTTCTGCTCCATGTTCTGTAATGATCACTAAGCCTTAAATTCAGGAGTTAGTGTTGTAGATGTATCAGTTGGGAAAGGCTTCTCAACTCTGCATTTTGATTAATTGTAATCTGTAGCTAAAAGAAGTTTCCTTGGGAAATATGAGGACTACACTTATCTCTGGGTATAATATCTTATATTCAAAACATTGTTAGAGATTATATTGGCTTAGTAAAATGTTAGTTACAAGTTCTCCTCCAAGACCCATGAGTTAACTAGCCCTTGGTTGTTGGCTAGGTTTCCAGGATTATGCACCATTTCCCTGTTTAATGAGCCTTGATTCCTGTTAGGGAGCTAATTATTGTCCTCACCAAGGTATGATGCCCCTAGGGTCATTATGCCATGCTGGTCATTGTTATGGTTCATATGAATAATACCTGAGTAGAACTGTTGGTTGCTTCCCGCCTTTGAAGGCTTCCATTGAATCTTCTAGAATCATAAAAGCTAGTACTCAGAGTGAAAGCTTTTGGGTCAGTTCCAGCTCGGGAACTTCTGGGTCCTTTGTCTTTAGCAGTAGATCTCTTGGGGACAACAAAGGACAATAGCAATAGGGCATACAGTTTTGAGAGTCCTTTGGACATCCCTAACAAAAATTCAGCGCATTTCTCATTCCATGTGTTGGGATTGTTTTAAACAGATCTTTGGCTTGTGGAGGAAGCATTATAATACCTGGTGATAAATTTCATTTAAAGTATATATGTATATATATATACATATATATAAACGTACTTGTACTATGGGTATTTTTTTTTTTTTTTTTTTTTTTTTTTGGTTTTTTGAGACAGCGTTTCTCTGTGTAGCTTTGCGCCTTTCCTGGAACTCACTTGGTAGCCCAGGCTGGCCTCGAACTCACAGAGATCCGCCTGGCTCTGCCTCCCGAGTGCTGGGATTAAAGGCGTGCGCCACCACCGCCCAGCTGTACTATGGGTATTTTTAAATCTATAGTTAATAGTACAATTCCTTTAGACTTGTTCAAACATCCTGTTATTTTACCCTTCTAAGTGATTTTCTTGTATTTACCTCCCTATCCCTCCACCCTCATTTTTTTCCATTTTGTCTGTGAAATCATTTGCACCTTGCTATTCCTCTTTCTATTTTCCCTAACCCCTCCCTCTACCAGCATGGTTCCATATTAATTCCCTTGTCTTTACAGTTACTTTAGGAATTGTGATCACATCTGAAGATTTGAGACTAGGAGCCTCAAGTGAGAGAGTACATGTGATGTTTGTCTTTCAGGCTCTGAGTCATTTCTCTCAATATTATCCTTTCTACTTACTTTGATTTACCTGCACATTTCATAATTTCATGTTTCTTTAACAACTGAATATAATTCTATAGGGTATTATAGGACATTTCATTATCCATTTTTCAATTGAAGGATGATTACATTGTTTCTATTTCCTAGCTAATGTGAATACAGCAGCAATGACCATGGTTGAGCAAATATTTGTGGAGTAGGTGCTTGAGTCAAGCAGAGTCACATAGCAGATTCATTTCTCATTTTTTTGAATTTCCCACACTGATTTCTAGAGTGACTGTATCACTTTGCAGTCCCACCAATAGTGTGTGAGTGTTCCCTTTCCCCCCACATCCCTCCCAACATTTGTTGGGTGTTTTGTTGATCTTTGACAGCCATTTTGACTGGGGTAAGGTAAAATCTCAAAGTTGTTTTTATGTACATTTTGCTAACTTCTGGAGATAATGAACATTTTTTTGAGATATTTCTTAACCATTTTCTTTCTTCTTTTGAGAACTCTCTGCTCAGGTTCCAGTACCATTTTTTAAATGGTTAGTTTGTTCATTGACTCTTTTTATTTTCTTATAAGTTCTGAATATTTATCTTATATGAGATGTTTAGATGACAAAGATTCTCCTCGTTCTATTGGGTTTCTCTCCATGCAATTAAATACTTCTTTAGCTCTTTATTTTTATGAGGTCCTACTTTTCAATTGTGGTCTTAATTCTTAGGCAAATGGAATCCTATTCAGAAAATCTTTTCCTACACCTACATCATGTAGGATACTGTCTACGTTTTTTTTTTTTTTTCTTCCAGCAGTTTCAGTATTTGAGCTTTCACATTTAGGTGTTTGATGAATGTTCAGGGAGATACTTAGGGTCTACTTTTATTCTTCCCCATATGGCCACCCAGTTTTCCCAACACCATTTGGTGAAGATACTTTCTTTTCTACAGTGTATGTTTTTGACATCTTTTCAAATACTAAATAGCTAAAGTTGCATACTTGCATTTTTCTAAGTTTGATTTTATTCCATTAGTCTATTTTTGCACCAGTACTATATTGTTTTTATTACTATGGCTCTGTATTATATCCAGAGATATATTGCATTGTTCTTTGTGCTCAGGATTATTTTGGCAATATGCAGTTTTTTGTGGATTCATGGAAATTTTAAGATAGTATTTTTCCTATTTATATGAAGAATGAGATGTTTATTTTGATTGGAATTTTATCAAATCAGTAACTGGCTTTTGGTAAAATGTTATTTTAACAATATTAATTCTACCAAATACATTAGCATGGGATTTCATTCCATTTTCTTCTGTCTTTCTCTCTTTGTTGACAGGTTAAAGTTCTTGTTGTAGAGATTCTTAATTTCCTTGGTTAAATTTATGCCTAGATATTTAACTTCCTTTGAGGTTATTATGAACAGGAGTACATCCATGATCTCCTCTCTGATTATTTATTGTTGGTGAATAGAAAAGCTATTGATTGAGGCAAGGTGATTCTATATAGAGCCACAATGCTGAAATTGCTTATTGTTTATAAGTTTTGTGATAGAATTTTTGATTAGGTTGGCTTTTATACGATTTATTCACATACCTATTGTGCCATCCTCAAGAATAAAGAATAGTCTCCCTTTGACAAACCTTTGAGAAATACATTGATGAAAGTAATTCTAGAATCTACTAGGAGTGTTTTTATTATGTAGTTATTAATAATCATGATAAACATAATTTGGAGAACTTAATATGATTGGTCTTTACAAATGTCATCTCATTTAGCATTTAATGTCCTATGTTTTAGATGAAATTATTTCCATATTTCACAGATTCAGAAAGTTGTGCAAATAGTTTTCCCAAAATGCTATGCAAAACACAGGAAATGAATTATAGATGTCACAGTTTTATTGACTAAGAACTATTTTGATAGAAGTGATAAATAGTAGCTCTTGGAACATACGTTCTCTTGAAAAGTAGCAAATCAAAATAATGAATTTGATTCACCACTGAGAAATTTCAAGTATTTTAAGAGGGCTTTACATCATGTTTTCATTTAGTTTGTAAGTATAGCTGTGTCTTAAGTTGGATAATATACCTGCTCAAAATAAACTGTATTATTTGAAACTACAATAACAAAAAAAAGAAACACAAAAAAATAGATGTGTAACTTTGATTGAGGCATATACAGATTAAATATTATAAAATCAGAAAAAATAATAAAATGATTTGACTTTAAATATATAATTTTTGAAAGACACAATGTTTTTAAAAGAAAACAATAAACTTTTGATGGAGAAGACTTATTTTCTCTGTATTTGATGAAAACTATTCAGGGATATTTAAAATATTGCAGCAAATTAGAAAGCTAGACTAACAAAATGTTAACAAAACACACAAAAGAACTCAGAATTTAATACTCAACATCATATATACATGGTCCTAACATCTACCAGTATTACTGAGATTCATATACAATATAATTGATGTTTTGCTTTTACACATGCAGTGATTTTAAAATATGAACTAGACTTATCTTATTTTAATTAAAACAGGGGGCATGGAATCTTAGAGGCTTATTTTAATAGCAAAAAGGGCATTTGCAATAAATACTTTAGATCAGTTCATAATGGTATTACTATTTTAGAACAGTCAATTTCATTGAGATAAATAGGTATTACAATATATATATATTAAATAGCATATATATGTATATATATATATATACTTAAAGAGTTAAGTCATCATAGATCAATATCATTCATGATGATAGATTAAAAACAATATGGAATACCACTTTTAAATACAAAATTTAAAATATTGCCACAGGAAGATATCAAATGAGCACTTAATAATTTTTCATATACTTTATTCAATTTGTGAATCTAGTAATTGCAACTGCTTTAAATGGTAAAAGGTAATCCTCCCACAGTCTTTTGTACCACATGGTATTGCATTAAAATGGATATTAGTAGTTCTATTTCTTTTTATTGCTAATCCAATCCATTCTTTCCTTCTTAGCTTAATCACTTCCAAACATCGTATAGTCTATATGTCATACCCTAATGAGCTCCCGTTATTCTTCTCTGTTCTTGTCAATAATGTCAGATTGTATCTGATTTTCATTTTAACTTTATTTTTATTGACTTCTGGATATATATATATATATATGTATATATATATATATTCTTAGTGAAATTACATATTTTCAATTTGTACTTTTCCTATCTACTTAACATTAAATTATAAAGCAATAGTTCTCAAGCTGTGGGTGGCAAACCCTTTGGTATTCTGCCTATTGGACATTTACATATAACTCATAACAGCAGTGAAATTACAATTTTGGTAGTAAAGAAAATAATTGTATGGTTGGGGGGTTACCACAACATAAGGAATGATAAAAAAAAGGTTGCAGCATTAGGAAGGATGAGGGACACTGGTGTAAAGGGTATCATCACACCCTTTCTAGAATCAAGAATAACTGCAATATCTTCATAAATTCAAATATAGAATTCACTTATAGCACTACCATTGACTAGTTTTCTAGTTGAGTTACAATACCAAATATCTCAGAATAAAGTTTGATCCAATAAGGATATCTAACTCAAAAATATTATCAGTTTTCAATACTTACCATCCACTGAAAGTTCAATTTCCAATGTCAAAATATTTTAATAACTTTTTTTTAATCTTAGCTTTTTCACCCATCTCTGTATTCGCTCAATCACTCTGTAAAATTACAACTCAAAATAATAGAATATTTAGTTTACATGCAGTGAAATATAAAGAAAATCACAAAATTATGTTTCAATTGCATATTCAGTGTAAGTGATTACATTTTATTGTCCTATTTCATTCACATTCATAACCTCTTAAATGACTATTTTTTCTCACTTCTGACTATCCCAAATGTCTCTAATCCCATTTTCACTATCAACAGAAATTCTTTCCATCTACTGAATTGTGGAAATTAATGCATTTAAAAGAGTATTTCCAAAGTCTTTCACTGCTACATCACTTTATCTGCCTATTGCTTTGCTTTTGTGACTTATTGTGGAGGTCTACAGAGGTTTCCTAGTGAGATCTGAGCTTGCTTTAGCCAGCAGGACTACATTAGAGGAAGGCTTGACCACGTGCATAGTGACCAGGTGATTGGAAGGGTCCATGTTTGGCTGTGCTACGGGGAGGTCTTTTGCTCCGCCCCTTGGCATTCCTATAAAAAGCCCTTTAGAAGAGACAAAAGGGGCTGATGGATATTGATCCAGGCCCTCCCGAAGTTATCCTCTGTTTCTGTCTGTTTCTCTTCCCACTATATTTCTATCTAACGTTTCTCATTCCTCTCTCCTCAAGAGTACCCTGAAGAAAAAGTGGGAGCTGGCCTCCCACACTTTTTGCCTCATAAAAACAAAGAATTCATTATTTATCTCCCATAGTGGTGGGCAAAATAATGCATCCCTCAAAGACGTTTGCATTTTAATCTCTAGAATCTTGTAATATGTTATCTCATATGAAAAACTGCTAATAGAGATGTCCTTGAGAATTTGATAAAATAACAGATTTTTTTCTTTAATCTGAGTGGACACAATGTAATCACGTTAGTCCTTAGCAGACAAAGAAGAAAGAGAGTCAAAAAGAAAGATATGATGATTGCAAAATAGCAGGAGAGAAGCAGTTACTGGTGCTAAGGAGTCAAGGGATGCAGGTAGACTACAGAAGTTATGAAAAGCATGCAAAAAGTTTCTACTTCAAACCTCCAGAAAGCATATGGTTCTGTAAGCACCTTAATTCTAAGAGCTTTTAAAATAATTTCCAGACTAGTAACAATATTTCTTACTGTTCCAAGTAACTAATTTTATAATCGTGTTTTAAAGATAGAATACAATTGTTCTTAAAATAGCATTATATTTTTCTTAAAAATATTATTTAAAAATATATTCCCGTGTAATTATCCAATAATAAAAATAATCTGTCACTCTATTCTTTCTCTATCTTGAACTCATTTTTATCATATACTTAATATTAAACTCTTCAAAAAGATAATTCAGCTCCAATTCATTTCTTTTCTTTCTTACAATCATTGTAATTACAATTATAATAAGATTCTCAGAATTATTAGATGGCTAAATTAATAGTTTATCTTCAGTGATATCCTTATTGAGTTGTCACTAGTATTTAAATTTGTTTAACATAGTAACTTTATGGATAGATTTTTGTCTCTGGCTTTTAGGACAGCACATTATTTTTGTTCTAATTATTCAGATATATCTTTTATTTCTCATTTGGTGAACTTAAATATTCTCACAAAATTTATTACAAGATTCACAGTCCTCTTCATGGTGTTTCTTCACGTTTTTCAACTTACTTTAATTGAAATATGTTCAAGGTTTATACATTAATATATCATTATAAGGTAACAACTCCTAAATATATGTCTCTACTTATGAATCATAGCTACATAGTATATCCATCTGACAATTGATCACTTTTATTCTAGTAACATTGGACATCTCTAGAAACAATCATTCTGCATGTGGTAATCCACACACCAAAACACAAATCTTGCATTTTCTCTCATATAAAGATATTAGCTCTTAAGCTTTCAATGCATGTGTTTCAATCAGAATAACTATAGAGATTATGAAGCTACTTAGGGACTAGTGTGGAGGAAAAGGCATGGATATTCCAAGGAAGCAGAAATATAGTACAGTATTATGAAGAGAAAAAGGTAAAACTAGAATAGGAGGATAAAATTGGAGGGGAATGGAAAAGGCACTGACTATGGAGAAGGACAATTAACAGTAAAAACATTTGAAATGTAATATTGAAATCAGCTACTGTGTAGCAGACTTTCCTGGGTCACCAACCCCAAATCATGACATGGAGACTTATTATTAGTTATGAATGGTTAGCCTTAGATTAGGCTTATTCAACTCACACTTATAACTTATTTTAACCTGTTTCTCTTCATCTGCATTTTACCTTAGGGCTTCTTGCCTTTCTTTCATTCTGTATGTCCTACATTCCTGCTTCCTCTGTGTCTGGCTGGCTGGTGGTTGCTTAGCTGGCTGGGCCCTGGCATCTCCCACTCTTTTTCCCTAGTCTCTCCTGATCCTAGATTACTCAATTACTCCTCCTACTTATTTTCCCTGCCTATGAGCCCTTCTTATCCCTCTACTGCCCAGCTATTGGCGAGTCAGATTTTTATTAGACCAATCAGGTGCCTTAGGCAGGCAAGGTAAAACAAATTCAACCCTTCATTACATAATTAAACAAATATTCAGTAAGCAAATGTAACAAATCTTTATATAGCAAACAAATGCAGCACAAACAAATGAAACACATTTTTTCATAGTTAAGTAATTATTCTACAGCATAAATGAAACACATTTTTACTTTGTTGTTGAATATTAGTTTAAGATGTGTTACATTTGTTTGTGCTGTGGAATACCTGTTTAATGATACAAACATAGGTTGCATTCTTTTATGTTGCATTTGTTTAACTCTGTAAAACTGTGTTAATTTGTCTGCCTAAAACACCTGATTTGTCTATTAAAGAGCTAAACAGTCAAAAGCTAGGCCACAGAGAGAAATAGGTGGGGCTGGTAGGCAGATAGAATGAGTAGGAAGAGAAATCTAGGGAAGAGTGGAGGAGAGAGAAAAGGGGAAAAAGAGGAGGATGCCTGTTGTCAGCCACACAGTCACACAGTCAGCCACAAAGAAGGAATCAAAGATATATAGAATAAAGAGAGGTACAAAGGACAGAGACAAAATGTAGTTAAAGATAATTGGGATAATTTAAGTTAGAAAAGCTGGCTAGAAACAAGCCAAGCTAAGGCTAGGCATTCATAAGTAAGAATAAGTCTCCCTGTATTTATTTGGGTAGGCACCCAAAGAGAAAACAAAAACAAAAACAAAACAAAACAAAATCTCTACATTACTTAGCTAAAGAAATATTCTGCAACATAAACAAATGCAACATATAACATACAAAAAGAATTAAAAGGATTCACCACATAATAGGAAAAGATACTGCCACAACTGGACATTACATGGCACCAAATAAAACCTATAGTGATAAGAATGAGTTATATATAGTTGAAGGGGCCACTTGAAAACTACCAAAGATCACAAAATATTGCCAAGGCTATTGGTTACCCTCTGCAACCTGGCATTAAGACACTATTACTGAAGATATTGTTCGCTTAGGTCAACTAAAACCATAAAGAATTTTGAGTTGGTGCCTATCTAGATGCTCCACTTTTACTGACTAAAATTCATGGAATAGAAAGTACTTTACATACTACTAGGGGAGAAAAGTAAACATAAGTATCACACAGCTACAGACTAAGTTACCTACAAAAGAAACCTGCCTGAAAGATATATTGATACAATAGTGGCAAAAATGTTAAAGGAACAAATCATTTTTAAAATTAGGTTTTACATTTTTTATATTACACTTATTGTATCCTCCCTTTCCTTTCCTAACTCCATGTTCCCATGTGCAAGTGGAAGTTCCTCTTATGATGGCCAAAGAAGGAACTTACCTATGAATGTAGCACAATGTCATTAGGATTCATTTTATTGTTTTACTTGAGTTTTTGTTGTTTGTTTTTAAGAACAGTATTTGGTTTTATCCTATGCCTCTGCACTATTTACTCTCACGTTCTTGGCCACCTAAGTAGTGCTGGGTATGAATTACAACTCTTGGAATTGGCCTTAAGTCATATCAGATATTGGTTTGTTACACCCAGAAGATTTGTGCTACCATTGCACTAGCATATCTTGCAGGCCGAACACTGTTATTGATCCATGGGTCTGTGGTTGGGTTGGTGTTTATGTTTCTATTTTGGTAGCTTGCACAGTAGTACATTTCTATACCAAAGGCACAAGAACATAGGGGTGAAGGTTCTATATAGGCAGCATCTAGACCTCTCCATGTTCAAAGAGTTAGGTAGATATTGTCTTCAGCAATGAGGCCTTGCCCTCAGTTTGTAGAGAACAACCTATAGTCTTAGCAACAGCCTGGTGCTATGGATGTCTGTATGCCGTGAATGCATTGCTCTGATTGGTTAATAAATAAAGTGCTGATTGGCCAGTAGCTAGGCAGGAAGTATAGGTAGGACAAAGAAAGAGGAGAATTCTGGGAATAGGAGGGCTGAGTCAGGAGATGCTGCCAACTGCCACCATGAGAAGCAAGATGTACAGATACCGGTAAGCCACAAGCCACATGGCAAGGTATAGATTTATAGAAATGGGTTAATTTAAGATATAAGAACTAGATAGCAAGAAGCCTGAGCCATTAGGACAAAGAGTTTAAATAAGATAAACATCTGTGTGTTTATTCGGGTCTGAGTGGCTATGGGCTCTGGGGAGGGGGGGCTGTTGATAACTCCAGCTACAAATGGTGCCAAAACATGGAGCAAGAATTTCCACCTAAAACCAGAGAAATAAGATTATAAAACAGAGCTAAAAACAGTTTCCTAGTTGTCTCTATCAAGTTAGTGGCAGCCTGCAGGCTTGAGCTACTCTATGGTGGGTTCATATTGTGTAGGCTTGACCTATGCCACATTACACAGAGGTTGTCTCCAAGCTGCACACTATGCTGCATGGTGGATATAGTTATTGCTAGTTTTAAAAAACTAAAGAAAGAAAGAAAAAAGGTTTTGGGGCTTACATGCTGCTTTGATAGAGCATAGACCTACTGCCTCCCAGAGTCCAGCAGTGAGCATAGTTCCTCTGAAGCTGGCGGTAGGTGTATCATCACCATGTTGGAAAGCTGAGGTGAGCAGAGTCATTCAGTACTAACCACTGCAGTTTAAAGCAATAGATTCACAATAAGACAGATTCAGATGGAACAAAGCTTTAAATCATTTACAATGTGTATAAAAATGTACATAGGCTTGGAAGAGAGAAAAAAAAGTAATATATGCAGTAATATAAAAAATAGATAGTTTTAAAAAATAAAGTCTTTAAACAAAAAATAAAAGTAATATAAAAAATAAGCCATGTAAAGATGGATATCACAGAGAAACTCTGGATTGTGTTGTATTTGGGATTTTTAACTGCACAAAAATATTCAATTATAAGGACTGCTCAATTAAAACAATATGTATAATTTAAAGGTACCTTGACTTCAAAATTTGGATCCAAGGATATGTTGTTTTAGAAAGGAGACTCTGCTTTTGTTTCCAACAGAAAGCGAGAGGCTATGGATTTGTTCCAGATTAAGATACATCAGGTTTGACCAGCCAATACCCCCTGAAAGGTCTTCAATGACATCATGGCCCAGATGATCCAACATCCAAGATGGTTTCAAGGAAATTGTCTCAGACAATACAGCCTCACGGACTCTTCCATAATCCTAAAATTTCCTTTGTGTCCCCATAAGAATATAGTGCCCTCATCCAGGAGGAAGTAGTCTGAGAAACTATGCCCACATTCCCCCAAAAATATATTATGGATGTTTGTCTTTGTTTAGGTTGTTGGTTACAAATTGTTATTGGTCATAGTCAATATCTTTCTAAAAAAAGAAAGAGAGATATGATATAGATATATAGGATTATAAATATGATAGGATAAAAGGGTAGATTGTTGAACCTACTTTTAAAGAACAACAATTTGTTTGAAATGTTTTACATTGCTATGGATTTTAGTTTATTTATACAAATTTAAAGTTAATTTTGTTATACTGTGTGTATATTTCTACTCTTGTTTAAGGTATTATGTTTGTGCAGCTCATTTGAAATTATAATGGATAACTAAAAATAGATTAATAATTAGTCTTCTATGATATTCAAACTTACAGTAATGTTATCTAGGTATACATAGATATAATTAAATTAGGTAGCTAATCTTCAAACACTTCAAAGTCCTACAGAATATGGCATTTAAATATTTTTAAAAATTTAGACTTTCTGGACAGTGAGGCATGTCTGCTCCTGGCAGCAGTAATTTACTTCAGAGAGAGAGGATGGGCACTGTCGACACTCCATATGGAGTTTATATTCTTCTTTGGCAAAAAATAGCCATTTGGGCAAGAAACTGTTCTTGCCTGGACTACTTCATCAACTGGACATGCAGGACCCATAAGAAGGTGACCAACTTTGCTTGGCAAAATGGTCCTTCAGGTTTCTGTTTCACAGAGGAAACTGCCAGACATTCTATAGGACACAGAGAGAAGTGACTGAGAGACTCTAGACCTGTGGGCTGAAAAAACATGCCCCAACTTTATAGAGGAACTTTGGAATGACTGTCCAGACTGCCAGCTGTCTATCTTACTCTCGCAGGACGTCCAAAAGTTGCTTGTTTTCCTTCTCCCATTTCTCAGGTAATATTATATCCTTCTGAGGGTCTTTGATGTAGTTGAAGACTAGATAGTTATAATTTTCCTTAGTTATGATAAAAGATAAGTTAGATATAAAACCTTAGACTTACAAAATATAGGATAGATTAGGATATCTTCTTTAATTTTACCAAAATACAAATAGACTAGATATTATTATAACTATAAATCTTGCTTGATAATTGTTTTCTTATATGTAACATTTACTATATTAAAGTTAAAACCTTCCTTTTTTGAAAAAAAAAAGAAAAGAAAAGGGAAAGTGCTGTAGATATCCGTATGTTGTGAATGTGTTGCTCTGATTGGTTAATAAAATAAAGTGCTACTTGGCCAGTAGTCAGGCAGGAAGTTTTAGTTTGGACAAAGAAGAGGAGAATTCTGGGAACAGGAGGGCTGAATCCAGAGACTCTGCCAGCCACTGCCATGAGAAGCAAGATGTGAAAGGCAGAACTTGGAAGAAGTACCAAGCCATGTAGCTAAACATAAATAAGAATTATGGGTTAATTTAAATGTAAGAGCTAGTTCAGTAATAAGCTTGAGCAAATGGCCATACAGTTCATAAATGATATAAGCCTCTGTGTGTTTACTTGGGTCCAAGTGCTTTGGGACTGGCAGGTGAGAGAGATTTGTCCTGACCACCAGCAGGCTGGAACACAGGAAAACTCTAGCTACAGCCTGGATCATTTGGGGTTCCCATAGAACCCATTTAGCCAACAACTAAATTGGATGTAATCCAATCCTAGGACTTGAAATTTCATTTGGTAACAAGATGGTCAGTTGAGGCTCTGTCTCCCTCAGTATTTGACAATTTCAGTTAGATGTCCATCATATATGTATATATTTTTAGGAAACTCATACTGTATTGGGGTACCAAAGTACCCTTCATATGTCCCTCAATTTTAGCTGTCTCTCACTATATTCCCACCCTCATCTCCTACTTGCTTCCTTCTCCCAACTTGATCCTTCCTTTCCAGATCCCTCATTCATAACTGTGTAGTCTATTTTCATTGCCTAATAGTATCTGTCCCCATGGATAATTTTTTTTGTTTTTGTTGTTGTTTGTTTGTTTTTTGAGACAGGGTTTCTCCATGTAGTTTTGGTGCCTGTCCTGGATCTTGCTCTGTAGACCAGGCTGTCCTCAAACTCACAGAGATCTGCCTGGCTCAGCCTCCTAAGTGCTGAGGTTAAAGGCATGTCCCACCACTGCCCAGCCATAAATATTTTCTTACATATGTAAGTATAACTTGCTCAGTCAACATAAAATTACTTTATGTTTTCAGGGTTGACTATTTGGTATTGAGTATAACATGAAATCTAAAAGGTCTTTTAATAAAAACCCAGAGCCTCATATCGGGGTGAAAGTTGAAAGATCAAAGAAGCAGAGAAAGCCACGGCCACCACTTCTTACCTCACCAACTCCTTAGCCTGAAAAACTCCAGGCAAAAGGGCTTCAGTCAAAAGAAGCCTCTAGCTGAAAGGGATGATTCTGTCAAAAAACCTTTAGCTCCTATTTCCACATGCCTTATATACCTTTCTCAGCCAAACCATCACTTCCTGGGATTAAAGGCATGTGTGTTTCCCAAACAAAGGCATGAGATCTCAAGTGCTGGGAATAAAGGTGTCTGCCACCATTGTCTGGCTCTGTTTCTCTTCTAGACTGAGTCAATCTCATGTAGTCCAGGGTGGCTTTGAACCCTCAGGGATCCAGATGGATCTCTGCCTCATGAGTGCTAGGATTAAAGGTGTGTGTGTGCCACCACTGCCTGACTCCTGTGTTTAATCTAGTGGCTTGTTCTGTACTTTGATCTTCAGGCAAATTTTAATCAGGTATGCAATACATCACCACATTTCCTCTTTGTTTGTCTAAAATAATAAAAGAAGGTTATAATTAATGTAAGAAGAACTATATACAATAAGTAAAATAAGTATATATAATGAATAAAGTCAAGAATTACATTAACAATGTCTAGTCCATTTACATTTGACAGATGCAGTGGAAATACTCCATTATTTATCCTGTTTTGGTGAGTCCAAAAAGTGTTGTACCTAATTTACTTTCTATTCTAACTTTTATTACCAACCCAAAACTATCTTTTGATGTCTTTCAAATGTATACACTTTACACCTCTTTAGTGAATTTCTTTTCTGAATTTGTTAATGAAAAAAACTATAACTGTAATCTCTAATCTTCAACTCCCTCAGAGACCCAAGAAGGAAATAATTTTACCTAAGTAAACAGGAAGTACAAAAAAGTGACTTCCAATAAAATCTGAGAAATGATAGAAACAGCTGGCTGCCTGGACAGCCACCCAAGATTCCTCTGCAACATTTTGGCATCCATCTTTGGCCTACAGGCTTATCATAACTGAACAGACTCATCTGTGAAGCAGGATTTTCTAAAGGGCCTACCTACCTTGTCTTGACAAGGTTCAGCAATCATTTCTATGTGTCCTGCTTGTCAAGTTGGACAGCAGACTGTCAGCAGTAGGGGCAAGAGTAATTTCTTGCCCACTGGCTAACTTTTGCCACAAAGAAAGTAAACTCCATATGGAGTGTGGTCCAGATTTAAAATAGGTCTCCTGACCTCAAAGGATCTGTAATTAAGGTTAGTCTTCCTAATCAAAGATAATCCCTTACATGCACATCCAAATACTTGGGTTTTAGTTGATTCCAGATGTAGTCAAGTTGACAACTAAGACTGTGGCCAAGTATGTGGTCGATTTTAGAGAAAGTTCCATGGGGTGCTGAGAAGAAGGTATATTCTTTCTTGTTAGGATGGAATGTTCTGTAGATATCTATTAGGTCTAATTGGATCATGACATCAGTTAAGTCCTTTATTTCTCTGTTAAATTTTGATTTGGGAGATCTGTCTGATGGAAGAGCAGGGGTACGAAGAACAGCAGATTCAGGAGAAAGTGGCGACCTTTCGACTCATGTTGCTGGAGAAGGATGTGAACCCTGCGGGCAAGGAAGAAACCCCAGGGCAGAGGCCAATGGTAGCTGAGACCCATTCCGGATGAGGACTCAGAGGCCTCCAGTCTGAGGAGACAAGACCAGCTGAGGATCCGGCGAGGTGAGATAGCTGTGGCTTGTTCTGTCTCTCTGATCTACCAGCATGGACCCAATAACTTGCCTCAGGTTTGATTTTATTAATAAGAACTTTTAAGGTTCCTTCTACATCTGTCCAGTGGTGAAAGTGGGGTGTTAAGATCTCTCACTATTAATGTGTGGGGTTTTATATGTGGTTTAAGCTTTAGTAATGTTTCTTTTACATACGTGGGGTGCCCTTGTGTTTGGGGCATAAATGTTCAGAATTGAAACTTCATCTTGGTGGATGATTCCTGTGATGAGGATGTAATGCCCTTCTTGATCTCTTTTGATTGATTTTAGTTTGAAGTCTATTTTGTTGGATATCAGGATGGCTATACCTGCTTGTTTCTTAAGACCATTTGATTGGAAAGTCTTTTCCCAGCCTTTTATTCTTAGGTAGTGTATGTCTTTGAATTTGAGATGTGTTTCATGTATGCAGCAGAAAGATGGGTCCTGCTTTCATATCCATTCTGTAAGCCTATGTCTTTTTATAGGTGAATTAAGTCCATTGATATTAAGGGATATTAACGACCAGTGATTGTTCATCCTTGTTATTTTTGGTGGTAGTGTGTGTGTATTTTCTCTTCTTTGCGGTTTACTATTGTGGCTTTATCTATTGTCTGTGTTTTCGAGTGTGTATCTGACTTCCTTTGGTTGGAATTTTCCTTCTAGTGCTTTCTGTAGGGCTGGTTTGTGGATAGGTATTATTTAAATCTGGCTTTGTCTTCGAATGTCTTGTTCCTTCCATCTATGATGATTTGAAAGTTTTGCTGGATATATTAGTCTGGGCTGACATCCATGGTCTCTTAGTGTCTGCATTACATCTGTCCACGTCCTTCTGGATTTCAAAGTCTCCATTGAGAAATTGGGTGTTGTTCTGATGGGTTTACCTTTATAGGTCACTTGACCTTTTTCCTTTGCTGCTTTTAATATTCTTTCTTTATTCTGTACATTTAGTTGTTTAATTATTATGTGTCGAGGGGACTTTTTTTGGGGGGGGTCTATTCTGTTTGGTGTTCTATAGGCTTCTTGTATCTTCATAGGCATTTCCTTCTTTAAGTTGGGAAAGTTTTCTTCTATAATTTTGTTGAATATATTTTCTGTGCCTTTGAGTTGGTATTCTTCACCTTCTTCT
>NC_051083.1:111707346-111752346 GCF_004664715.2 Peromyscus leucopus
TTGATCCATGGGTCTGTGGTTGGGTTGGTGTTTATGTTTCTATTTTGGTAGCTTGCACAGTAGTACATTTCTATACCAAAGGCACAAGAACATAGGGTGAAGGTTCTATATAGCAGCATCTAGACCTCTCCATGTTCAAAGAGTTAGGTAGATATTGTCTTCAGCAATGAGGCCTTGCCCTCAGTTTGTAGAGAACAACCTATAGTCTTAGCAACAGCCTGGTGCTATGGATGTCTGTATGCCGTGAATGCATTGCTCTGATTGGTTAATAAATAAAGTGCTGATTGGCCAGTAGCTAGGCAGAAGTATAGGTAGGACAAAGAAAGAGGAGAATTCTGGGAATAGGAGGCTGAGTCAGGAGATGCTGCCAACTGCCACCATGAGAAGCAAGATGTACAGATACCGGTAAGCCACAAGCCACATGGCAAGGTATAGATTTATAGAAATGGGTTAATTTAAGATATAAGAACTAGATAGCAAGAAGCCTGAGCCATTAGGACAAAGAGTTTAAATAAGATAAACATCTGTGTGTTTATTCGGGTCTGAGTGGCTATGGGCTCTGGGGAGGGGGGGGCTGTTGATAACTCCAGCTACAAATGGTGCCAAAACATGGAGCAAGAATTTCCACCTAAAACCAGAGAAATAAGATTATAAAACAGAGCTAAAAACAGTTTCCTAGTTGTCTCTATCAAGTTAGTGGCAGCCTGCAGGCTTGAGCTACTCTATGGTGGGTTCATATTGTGTAGGCTTGACCTATGCCACATTACACAGAGGTGTCTCCAAGCTGCACACTATGCTGCATGGTGGATATAGTTATTGCTAGTTTTAAAAACTAAAGAAAGAAAGAAAAAAGGTTTTGGGGCTACATGCTGCTTTGATAGAGGCATAGACCTACTGCCTCCCAGAGTCCAGCAGTGAGCATAGTTCCTCTGAAGCTGGCGGTAGGTGTATCATCACCATGTTGGAAAGCTGAGGTGAGCAGAGTCATTCAGTACTAACCACTGCAGTTTAAAGCAATAGATTCACAATAAGACAGATTCAGATGGAACAAAGTTTTAAATCATTTACAATGTGTATAAAAATGTACATAGGCTTGGAAGAGAGAAAAAAAGTAATATATGCAGTAATATAAAAAATAGATAGTTTTAAAAAATAAAGTCTTTAAACAAAAATAAAAGTAATATAAAAAATAAGCCATGTAAAGATGGATATCACAGAGAAACTCTGGATTGTGTTGTATTTGGGATTTTTAACTGCACAAAAATATTCAATTATAAGGACTGCTCAATTAAAACAATATGTATAATTTAAAGGTACCTTGACTTCAAAATTTGGATCCAAGGATATGTTGTTTTAGAAAGGAGACTCTGCTTTTGTTTCCAACAGAAAGCGAGAGGCTATGGATTTGTTCCAGATTAAGATACATCAGGTTTGACCAGCCAATACCCCCTGAAAGGTCTTCAATGACATCATGGCCCAGATGATCCAACATCCAAGATGGTTTCAAGGAAATTGTCTCAGACAATACAGCCTCACGGACTCTTCCATAATCCTAAAATTTCCTTTGTGTCCCCATAAGAATATAGTGCCCTCATCCAGGAGGAAGTAGTCTGAGAAACTATGCCCACATTCCCCCAAAAATATATTATGGATGTTTGTCTTTGTTTAGGTTGTTGGTTACAAATTGTTATTGGTCATAGTCAATATCTTTCTAAAAAAAGAAAGAGAGATATGATATAGATATATAGGATATAAATATGATAGGATAAAAGGGTAGATTGTTGAACCTACTTTTAAAGAACAACAATTTGTTTGAAATGTTTTACATTGCTATGGATTTTAGTTTATTTATACAAATTTAAAGTTAATTTTGTTATACTGTGTGTATATTTCTACTCTTGTTTAAGGTATTATGTTTGTGCAGCTCATTTGAAATTATAATGGATAACTAAAAATAGATTAATAATTAGTCTTCTATGATATTCAAACTTACAGTAATGTTATCTAGGTATACATAGATATAATTAAATTAGGTAGCTAATCTTCAAACACTTCAAAGTCCTACAGAATATGGCATTTAAATATTTTTAAAAATTTAGACTTTCTGGACAGTGAGGCATGTCTGCTCCTGGCAGCAGTAATTTACTTCAGAGAGGAGGATGGGCACTGTCGACACTCCATATGGAGTTTATATTCTTCTTGGCAAAAATAGCCATTTGGGCAAGAAACTGTTCTTGCCTGGACTACTTCATCAACTGGACATGCAGGACCCATAAGAAGGTGACCAACTTTGCTTGGCAAAATGGTCCTTCAGGTTTCTGTTTCACAGAGGAAACTGTCAGACATTCTATAGGACACAGAGAGAAGTGACTGAGAGACTCTAGACCTGTGGGCTGAAAAAACATGCCCCAACTTTATAGAGGAACTTTGGATGACTGTCCAGACTGCCAGCTGTCTATCTCACTCTCGCAGGACGTCCAAAAGTTGCTTGTTTCCTTCTCCCATTTCTCAGGTAATATTATATCCTTCTGAGGTCTTTGATGTAGTTGAAGACTAGATAGTTATAATTTTCCTTAGTTATGATAAAAGATAAGTTAGATATAAAACCTTAGACTTACAAATATAGGATAGATAGGATATCTTCTTTAATTTTACCAAATACAAATAGACTAGATATTATTATAACTATAAATCTTGCTTGATAATTGTTTTCTTATATGTAACTTTACTATATTAAAGTTAAAACCTTCCTTTTTGAAAAAAAAAAGAAAAGAAAAGGGAAAGTGCTGTAGATATCCGTATGTTGTGAATGTGTTGCTCTGATTGGTTAATAAATAAAGTGCTACTTGGCCAGTAGTCAGGCAGGAAGTTTAGTTTGGACAAAGAAGAGGAGAATTCTGGGAACAGGAGGGCTGAATCCAGAGACTCTGCCAGCCACTGCCATGAGAAGCAAGATGTGAAAGGCAGAACTTGGAAGAAGTACCAAGCCATGTAGCTAAACATAAATAAGAATTATGGGTTAATTTAAATGTAAGAGCTAGTCAGTAATAAGCTTGAGCAAATGGCCATACAGTTCATAAATGATATAAGCCTCTGTGTGTTTACTTGGGTCCAAGTGGCTTTGGGACTGGCAGGTGAGAGAGATTTGTCCTGACCACCAGCAGGCTGGAACACAGGAAAACTCTAGCTACAGCCTGGATCATTTGGGGTTCCCATAGAACCCATTTAGCCAACAACTAAATTGGATGTAATCCAATCCTAGGACTTGAAACTTCATTTGGTAACAAGATGGTCAGTTGAGGCTCTGTCTCCCTCAGTATTTGACAATTTCAGTTAGATGTCCATCATATATGTATATATTTTAGGAAACTCATACTGTATTGGGGTACCAAAGTACCCTTCATATGTCCCTCAATTTTAGCTGTCTCTCACTATATTCCCACCCTCATCTCCTACTTGCTTCCTTCTCCCAACTTGATCCTTCCTTTCCAGATCCCTCATTCATAACTGTGTAGTCTATTTTCATTGCCTAATAGTATCTGTCCCCATGGATAATTTTTTTTGTTTTTGTTGTTGTTTGTTTGTTTTTTGAGACAGGGTTTCTCCATGTAGTTTTGGTGCCTGTCCTGGATCTTGCTCTGTAGACCAGGCTGTCCTCAAACTCACAGAGATCTGCCTGGCTCAGCCTCCTAAGTGCTGAGGTTAAAGGCATGTCCCACCACTGCCCAGCCATAAATATTTTCTTACATATGTAAGTATAACTTGCTCAGTCAACATAAAATTACTTTATGTTTTCAGGGTTGACTATTTGGTATTGAGTATAACATGAAATCTAAAAGGTCTTTTAATAAAACCCAGAGCCTCATATCGGGGTGAAAGTTGAAAGATCAAAGAAGCAGAGAAAGCCACGGCCACCACTTCTTACCTCACCAACTCCTTAGCCTGAAAAACTCCAGGCAAAAGGGCTTCAGTCAAAAGAAGCCTCTAGCTGAAAGGGATGATTCTGTCAAAAAACCTTTAGCTCCTATTTCCACATGCCTTATATACCTTTCTCAGCCAAACCATCACTTCCTGGATTAAAGGCATGCGTGTTTCCCAAACAAAGGCATGAGATCTCAAGTGCTGGGAATAAAGGTGTCTGCCACCACTGCCTGGCTCTGTTTCTCTCCTAGACTGAGTCAATCTCATGTAGTCCAGGGTGGCTTTGAACCCTCAGGGATCCAGATGGATCTCTGCCTCATGAGTGCTAGGATTAAAGGTGTGTGTGTGCCACCACTGCCTGACTCCTGTGTTTAATCTAGTGGCTTGTTCTGTACTTTGATCTTCAGGCAAATTTTAATCAGGTATGCAATACATCACCACATTTCCTCTTTGTTTGTCTAAAATAATAAAAGAAGGTTATAATTAATGTAAGAAGAACTATATACAATAAGTAAAATAAGTATATATAATGAATAAAGTCAAGAATTATATTAACAATGTCTAGTCCATTTACATTTGACAGATTCAGTGAAATACTCCATTATTTATCCTGTTTTGGTGAGTCCAAAAAGTGTTGTACCTAATTTACTTTCTATTCTAACTTTTATTACCAACCCAAAACTATCTTTTGATGTCTTTCAAATGTATACACTTTACACCTCTTTCGTGAATTTCTTTTCTGAATTTGTTAATGAAAAAAACTATAACTGTAATCTCTAATCTTCAACTCCCTCAGAGACCCAAGAAGGAAATAATTTTACCTAAGTAAACAGGAAGTACAAAAAAGTGACTTCCAATAAAATCTGAGAAATGATAGAAACAGCTGGCTGCCTGGACAGCCACCCAAGATTCCTCTGCAACATTTTGGCATCCATCTTTGGCCTACAGGCTTATCATAACTGAACAGACTCATCTGTGAAGCAGGATTTTCTAAAGGGCCTACCTACTTGTCTTGACAAGGTTCAGCAATCATTTCTATGTGTCCTGCTTGTCAAGTTGGACAGCAGACTGTCAGCAGTAGGGGCAAGAGTAATTTCTTGCCCACTGGCTAACTTTTGCCACAAAGAAAGTAAACTCCATATGGAGTGTGGTCCAGATTTAAAATAGGTCTCCTGACCTCAAAGGATCTGTAATTAAGGTTAGTCTTCCTAATCAAAGATAATCCCTTACATGCACATCCAAATACTTGGGTTTTAGTTGATTCCAGATGTAGTCAAGTTGACAACTAAGACTGTGGCCAAGTATGTGGTCGATTTTAGAGAAAGTTCCATGGGGTGCTGAGAAGAAGGTATATTCTTTCTTGTTAGGATGGAATGTTCTGTAGATATCTATTAGGTCTAATTGGGTCATGACATCAGTTAAGTCCTTTATTTCTCTGTTAAATTTTGATTTGGGAGATCTGTCTGATGGAAGAGCAGGGGTACGAAGAACAGCAGATTCAGGAGAAAGTGGCGACCTTTCGACTCATGTTGCTGGAGAAGGATGTGAACCCTGCGGGCAAGGAAGAAACCCCAGGGCAGAGGCCAATGGTAGCTGAGACCCATTCCGGATGAGGACTCAGAGGCCTCCAGTCTGAGGAGACAAGACCAGCTGAGGATCCGGCGAGGTGAGATAGCTGTGGCTTGTTCTGTCTCTCTGATCTACCAGCATGGACCCCAATAACTCGCCTCAGGTTTGATTTTATTAATAAGAACTTTTAAGGTTCCTTCTACATCTGTCCAGTGGTGAAAGTGGGGTGTTAAGATCTCTCACTATTAATGTGTGGGGTTTTATATGTGGTTTAAGCTTTAGTAATGTTTCTTTTACATACGTGGGTGCCCTTGTGTTTGGGCATAAATGTTCAGAATTGAAACTTCATCTTGGTGGATGATTCCTGTGATGAGGATGTAATGCCCTTCTTGATCTCTTTTGATTGATTTTAGTTTGAAGTCTATTTTGTTGGATATCAGGATGGCTATACCTGCTTGTTTCTTAAGACCATTTGATTGGAAAGTCTTTTCCCAGCCTTTTATTCTTAGGTAGTGTATGTCTTTGAATTTGAGATGTGTTTCATGTATGCAGCAGAAAGATGGGTCCTGCTTTCATATCCATTCTGTAAGCCTATGTCTTTTTATAGGTGAATTAAGTCCATTGATATTAAGGGATATTAACGACCAGTGATTGTTCATCCTTGTTATTTTTGGTGGTAGTGTGTGTGTATTTCTCTTCTTTGCGGTTTACTATTGTGGCTTTATCTATTGTCTGTGTTTTCGAGTGTGTATCTGACTTCCTTTGGTTGGAATTTTCCTTCTAGTGCTTTCTGTAGTGCTGGGTTTGTGGATAGGTATTATTTAAATCTGGCTTTGTCTTCGAATGTCTTGTTCCTTCCATCTATGATGATTGAAAGTTTTGCTGGATATATTAGTCTGGGCTGACATCCATGGTCTCTTAGTGTCTGCATTACATCTGTCCACGTCCTTCTGGCTTTCAAAGTCTCCATTGAGAAATTGGGTGTTGTTCTGATGGGTTTACCTTTATAGGTCACTTGACCTTTTTCCTTTGCTGCTTTTAATATTCTTTCTTTATTCTGTACATTTAGTTGTTTAATTATTATGTGTCGAGGGGACTTTTTTTGGGGGGGTCTATTCTGTTTGGTGTTCTATAGGCTTCTTGTATCTTCATAGGCATTTCCTTCTTTAAGTTGGGAAAGTTTTCTTCTATAATTTTGTTGAATATATTTTCTGTGCCTTTGAGTTGGTATTCTTCACCTTCTTCTATCCCTATAATTCGTAGGTTTGGTCTTTTCATGGTATCCCAAATTTCTTGGACATTTTGTTTCATGACTTTGTTGGCTTTAGTGTTTCCTTCAACTGATGAAACTATTTCTTCTACTGTGTCTTCAATGCCAGACATCCTCTCTTCCATCTCTTGCATTCTGTTGGTTATACTTGCATCTGAAATTCCCGATCTTTTACTCAGGTTTTCTATTTCCAGCATTCCCTCTGTTTGTGTCTTCTTTATTTTTTCAATTTCCCCTTTCAGGTTCTTGGACTGTTTCCTTTATTTGTTTCATTACTTTTTCATGATTTTCTTTCAGTACTTTATTGTTTTCTTTCAGTACTTTATTGTTTTCTTCCAGTACTTTATTGTTTTCTTGCAGGACTTTATTGTTTTCTTGCAGGACTTTATTGTTTTCTTCTAATTTGTTTGCCCTTTCCTCTAGTTATTTACACGTTCTTCCAATTTTCTTGTCTTTTCCTCTACACAAGCCTCTACCTTCTTCATGATGTTACTCATAAGGCTACTTTCTTCTGCTTCTTCCAATTTTTGATGTTCAGGTCTAGATGTTGGAGGCGGGCTAGGTTCTCATGATGCTGTATTGCTCTTCATTTTGTTGTATGTACTTTTGCCTTGACGTCTGCCCATCTCCTTGTGCTTCCTTCTTGGTCTTATCAGTGTACTTGTTTCAGAAAGAGCTGACAGATTCAGGAAGTCTCTCTCTCTTGTCCAAATGGGAGTTCTCTTGTCCAAATGAACTCGGGCAGGATGAATCTCTTCTCTGACCGGAAGTCTCTGGTCCAGAAGGGAAGTCGGGCGCAGGATGGGAGCTGGGGGCCGGTCTCTGGTCTCTAAGTCTCAGGAGGTGGCTGGGGTCTCAGGCAGATGGGTGTGGGGCAGGCGTGGAGATTGCAGGGCTGCAGGGGGCTTGGAGAGGGATCCTCCTGGTGGGCTAGAAGGGACTGCCCAGTGGCAGAACTGGGCAAGTTGGCAGATCTTCCAGAGTGGCTGTGCCAGGATGGGTCGGGTTGGGCCGGATACTCACCTCTGGTCTAGAAGGGAAGTCGGGGGCAGGACCCCATCATGATCTTGATGCCCCTTGCTTATACAATCCCTCTTCTCTCTCTTTGAGTGGACTCCTGGAGCTTGGCCTGGTGATTGGTTGTGGATCTCGGCATTTGCTTTCATCAGTTACTAGAGAAAGGCTCTATGATGACAGTTAGGGTAGTCACTGATCTGATTACCAGGGTAGGCCAGTTCAGACACCCTCTCCACTATTGCCAGGAGTCTAAGCTGGGGTCATCCTGTGGATTCCTGGGAACCTCCCCAGCACCCGGCCTCTCCCCATTCCCATAATGTCTCCCTCCACCATAGTATCTCCCTCACTGCTTCCCCACTCAGTCCCTGCTCCAGCTTGACCATCCTGTTCCCTCCTGTCCCCATCCCCCATCCCTCCCTTTTTTTTTTGTTTTTTGTTTTTTTGAGACAGGGTTTCTCTGTGTAGCTTTGCACCTTTCCTGGATCTCACTCTGTAGACCAGGCTGGCCTCAAACTCACAGAGATCCACCTTCCTCTGCCTCCTGAGTGCTGGGATTAAAGGCGTGCACCACCACCGCCCGGCCCATCCCTCCCTTTCTACCCAAATCCCAGTTTACCCAGGAGATCTTTACTATTTTCTCTTTCTGGGGCCCTACTTGTATGTTCCTCTTAGGATCATCCTTTTTACCTAATTTCTCTTGTGTTGTGGATTGTAGCCTAGTTATCCTTTGCTTTGAATCGAATATCCATTTAAGAGTGAGTACATACTGTCTTTGTCTTTCTGAGTCTGGGTTACCTTATTCAGGATGATATTTTCTAGTTCCATCCATTTGCCTGCAAATTTCATTATATGATTGTTTTTTACAGCTGAACAATACTCCATTGTGTATATGTACCACATTTTCTTTATCCATTCTTCAGTTGAGGGGCATCTAGGCTGTTTCCAGGTTCTGACTGTTAAGAATAATGCTGCTATGAACATAGTTGAGCAAATATCCTTGTGGTATGATTGAACATTCATTGTGTATATGCGCAAGAGATCATTGGGTCTTAAGGTAGATTGATTCCCAATTTTTTGAGAAGACACCATACTGATTTCCAAAGTGGCTTTACAAGTTTGTATTCCCTCCAACAGTAGAGGAGTTTTTCCCTTGCTCACATCCTCACCAACGTAAGCTGTAATCAGTGTTTTTTATATTAGCCATTCTGATGGGTATAAGATGATATCTCAGAGTCATTTTGATTTGCATTTCTCTGGTGACTAAGGATGTTGAGCAATTCCTTAAATGTCTTTCAGCCATTTGAGTTTTTTTTCTGTTGAGAATTCTCTCTTTAGCTGTGTAGCACATTTTTAATTGAATTATTTGGTATTTTGATGTCTAGCTACTTGGGCTCTTTATATATTTTGGAGATCAGCTCTCTGTCAGATGTGGCATTGGTAAAGATCTTTTCCCATTCTGTAGGCTGTTGTTTTGTCTTATTTACCATACCCTTTGCCTTATAGAAGCTGAGACTGGATATTAATATGAATTTTATATAAAATTCTCTGCTAGTATAATATATACAACTGTAGATAAGCATAATCTTTTCCATAAAATATTTTATTCATCTATATACCCAGGAGAACTAAGTGTTCATATACACTGCCAAAATTTACATTTTTGTGGTAGTTTTATTCATTTTACCAACAATCAGAATCAAATTAACACAAAGCAACAATTCTGAGAAAATCTTTTAAAAGAATAACTTGATTTTCAGATATTGAAAAACAAATAAGCATAGATGTAGCATCTCAAAACAATCAATGTGTTTGCTTGCAGTTCTGGAATATAGAAACCTAACAATGACATGGCTGCCTATCTTTATAGGCATATCAAAAGCCAGAATTGAGGGTTCTGGCCAAACTATATAACTGCCTGGGGAGTCTGAGGAAAAATCACTTTCACTTATACTGATTGTTTGCAGACTTCAAATCCTAGTTATGGACCACTCTTAGTGCCTAGGTGTTATCCACATTCCTTGTCTCAAGGTTGTGTTTGTTTTTCAACTAGCAAAAGTGACCTAGTAACTATGTCTGACATTACACCTAATGATGAAAAATTAAGCCTTTAATTTCTTTAATATGGTGGAAATAACTTTCAAGTTCAGTTACAAAGGTTACCTGAAGAAATTAGAGTGCCCCTTCTGAGGTATCCCTGTTAAACAGTGTAGATTCTCATCAGCACACATCTAAATGTGCCTCTGCTTCTAAATGTATAAATATACTTATGTTTCAGTAGAATTCCAAAAGAAATATGTAAAATGTAATACACAAGGTTCCTGTTCAAATTTCAAGAGATTTTATTTAGATACTTTTATTTATATACTCAGAAATATAAGGAATGGCTGAGAATAGGTATTAAGGATTCAGGATGGTTATTTATTAAAGGAACACAAAACTAGATATAGCAAAATTTAAAGGCCAAATAAACAAGGGTTCTATAATATGTTGTAGTACAGTATTATGAAAATTTCTAAAATATTGTTTTATTATGTGACTAAAATGTGGAACATGAGTTGCACAATATTGGAACAGTTTGATCTAACATGTTTGGCTCCATTTGTTGTATAGAAAAGGATTAAAATGTTTAAAGATATTTGAATGGTCAAGTGGTATCTTAATTTTCTTCCCAGTGCTGTGATAAAATATTCTGAGAAAACAACTTAAAGAGAAAACGTTATTCAGCTCCCAAGCCCAGCTTAGAGGGCATCATTGCAGAGATGTCACAGTAGCAGGAACATGAAACAACTAGTCACATCCAGTCAAGAGTAGAAAGGCAATGAATACATCCTTTCTCAGAAAGCAACTCAGTCCTTTTTCCCATCCTAGAGCTAAGCTCATGAAATGGTTCTTCAACCCACCTCATTCAACCCAATTAATAAAATCCCTCATGGGCAGTTCCTCTTGTGCATTATATAGCACTGCTTCTTATCTGAGCCCAAAAGCATTACTATCATCCATTGGCCACTAGAGACTTATGGAAATAAGGCAATCAATGTAGTCTTATCCCAATGTGAGTGCAGTGAGTTCCGTATACATCCTGTGCTATTCCCCCATTTCTGGAATACATAACAAGATTACTCAAACTCCTAAGTTGGTGAAATACTGACACTGGTTCCTGGAACTATAGAGTGTAAGCACTCGTGTTAGAAAAAAAGCAAATAAAGAGCAATAAAACTGTTTCTTTCCAGAAAAACTGAGCCATTTCCTCTGGCTCTTAAAATATTTGTATCCCTTCTTCTACAATGATTCCTGAGTCTCAGGTTCAGGGGCGTGTTATAGATGTATCAGTTGGAACTGGGCCCCACAGTTTTGTGTTTTGATTGGACAGAGTTTTCCTCTTACTTCTGTAAATCTAACTATTATTCTGTAGCTTGCTGTGTAGCTTGGAGGTTGCCCCCTGGAGTCTTCTCCTTTTCTGGTTCCTAGCTCTCCTTTCACACCTCTATCTCTTTCTATATATATTCTCTTGTCTGCCAGCCCTACCTTGCTATTGGTCAGTTCTTCATTAGACCATTAAATGTTTTACACAGGCACAATAACACAACTTCACAGAGTTACACAAATGCAACATAAACAAAAGTAACACACCTTAAAATAATATTCTACTACAAACATGAGCTGAACAGATACAACACTAATAACACCAATAGATATGCTATTGTGGACAGTGGACAGAGGAAAGCTTGTGAGGAATAAAACACACACACACACACACACACACACACACACACACACACACACACACACACACACACACACACGCACACACAAAGAATGTAGACAACACCACAGATTGATCCTCCCATTCCACTTCCCTCCCCTTATCCATTCATAACTATGTATTCTATTTCCACCTCCTAGAAAGACTCATCACTCACGCCAAGTCTGTGTGTGTCTTCTGTGGTTATATGGCTTGTAGTCTGCTTCCCGATGACTTAACATCTAATATCCACATATAAGTGAACACATACCATATTTGTCTTTCTGGGACTGGCTTATCAGAATGATTTTCTTAGCTCTATCCATTTACTTACAAATTTTGTCATTTCACTGTAGTGCGATTGATTGATTGATTGATTTTTTTTATTATCACCAGCTTATTATCATCACCCATTACACATTTTCTTTATTCATCTGTTCTTTTATAGGCATCTAGGGTTTTTTCTCTGATTTTTGGCTATTATTAACAAAGCAACAATGAACATGGTTTAGCAAGTGTCTTTGTGGTAGGATGAATTATCCTTTGGGTATATGCCCAAGAGTGGTGTAGCTGGATTTTGAGGTAAATTGATTGCCACCTTCCTGAGGAACTGCCATCCTGTTTCCCATAGTGACTGTACAAGACTGCACTAACACCAGCAATGGATCAGATTTTCCCTTACTCCACATTCTTGCTATCATTTGTTTTGCTGAAATTGGCCATTCTGACAAGTGTAAGATGAAATCTAAAAGTAATTTTGATTTGCATTTCCCTGATGACTAAGGATGTTGAACATTTGTTTAAATGATCCTCAGACATTTGAATTTTCTATTTTGAGAATTTTCTGTATATATCCATACTGATTTTTAATTGTGTTATTTATTTTCTTAATGTACAACTTTTAAAGGCTTTTTATATATTTTCTATATTAGCCCTATATCAGATGTGTAGTTGGTAAATAATATTTTTGCATTCTGTAGCTGCCACTTTGTCTTGCTGGTGCCTTTGTCATCTATAAACTTTTAGGATTCATGAGGTCCCATTTATTAATTATTGATCCTAGTGTCTGTGTTAATGGTGTTCTGTTCAGAAAGTCTTTTCCTGTGCTAACATGTTTAAGTCTATTTGCCAGTTTCTCTTCTTTTAGGTTCTTATGTTGAGGTCTTTGATCCATTTGGAGTTGAATTTTGTGCATAATGATAAGCATGAATCAATAGGAATTCTTATACAAGCAGCTATTCAGTTTGACCAGCACCATTTGTTGTTGTTTTTCCAGTATGTATTTTTTGGCTTCTTTATCAAAAATCAGATGTTTATAGATGGATTTATATCTGAGTCTTCAATTCTACTCCAGTGATCATCATGTCTGGTTTTGACCTTCTACCATGTTGATTCTATTATCATTTTTCTGTAGTACAACTTGAAATTGGGGATAGTAATACATCCCACAGTGGCTATATTATTCAGGATTGCTTTGGCTATCCTGCATTTTTGTATTTCCATGTAAGGCTGAAAATTACCCTTTCAAGATCTGTAAAGAATTGTGTTGGAGTTTTGGTGGGGATTGAAATTAAAGTGTAGATTGCTTTTATATATTTTGGATATTAGCCCTCTATTGTATGTGTAGTTGGAAAAACATTTTCCCATTTTGTAGCTGACACTTTGTCTACATGATAATGTTCTTTGTCATACATAACCTCTTAAGGTTCATGAGGTGCTATTTATTGTTGATATTAGTGCCTGTGCTAACATTGTTCTATTCAGAAAATCATTTGAATAGGCATTTTTACTATATTAATCCTACCAATCCATGAGCATATCCGGTCATTCCATCTGATGATTTCTTCAAATTCTTTCCTCATTGCCTTAAATTTTTTTCATACAAGTCTTTCATTTTCTTAGTTAAAACTACACCATAATATTTTATACTATTTGAGACAATAGTGAAAGGTGTTGTGTCCAAGTTTTTTTTTTTTCATTTTGCTTGTCATTTGTATGTATGGGGGCTCTGATTTTTATGAATTAATGTTGTATCCATCTATTTAGCTGAAAGTGACTATCACCTGTTTGTGTTTCCCTATGGAATTTTAGGGTCACTTATTATACTATCAAATTATCTGCAAATAAATATACTTTGACTTCTTCCTTTCCAAAGTGTATCCCCTTGATCTCCCTCAGTTGTCTTAGTGATGTAGCTAAGACTTCAAGTACTGTATTGAATAGGTATTGAGTGAGTGTACAATATTCTCTTGTTCTTGATTTTAATGGAATTGCTTTGAGTTTCCCTCCATTTAAATTTATATTGGCCATGGACTTGCTCTAAACTGCCTTTATTATGTTTTGGTATTTACCTTGTATCCCTAGTTTCTCCTGGACTTTTTGCATGAAGGAGTGTTGGATTTTTTCAAAGACCTTTTTTTTGTGTCTAATGAGATGACCATGGAGGTTTGTCTTTCAGTTTATTTAAATGGTGGATTATATTTATTGCTTTTCATATATTGAACCATCCCTACATTTCTGGAATGAAACTTACTTGAACATGGTAATCGATCTTTTTGATGTGTTCTTGGATTTGGTGTCAAGTATTTTATTGAGAATCATTGCATCTATGTTCATAAGAGGAACTAGTTTGTAATTCTCTTTCTTTGTAGAATCTACATATGGTTTAAGCACCATGGTAAATGAGGCCTCATAAAAATAATTGGGTAATGTTCCTTCTGTTTCTAGTTTGTGGAATAATTTGAGGAGTATTTGCACTGTCTTTTCTTTGAAAGTCTTATAGAATTCTATGGTAAAGCTATCTGGGCCTGTGTTTGCTTTTTGGTGGGGAGACCTAATTACTTCTTCTATTTCACTATGAGTTATAGATCTGCTTAAATTGCTGACCTGGTATTGATTTAACTTTTGTAAATGGTATGTATCAAGAAAATTATTCCTTTCTTTTAGATTTTTCAATTTGGTGGAGTACAGCTTTATAAACTATGTCCTTGTGATACTTTGGATTTCCTCAGTGTTTGTTACTATCTTCTTTTCATTTCTCATTTGGTTAATTTGGATCTTCTCTCTGACTTGTAGTGAATTCAAGTAAGGATTTGTCTATCTTACTGATTTTCTCAAGCATTTGTTTTATTCTTTGTATTTTTGGTTTGTTTCTTCTCTATTATTGATTTCAGCCCTGAGTTTGATTACTTGCTGTCTACTCCTTTTGTGTGTGCCTGCTTCTTTTTGTTCTAGAACTTTCAGGTGTGTTGTTAAATTACTAGCATGAAATCGCTTCAATTTTTTAATGTATGCACTCAGTACTGTGAACTTGCTTCTTACAATTGCCTTCATTCTGTCCTATAAGTTTGGGTATGTTTTAATTATGATTCAATTCTAAACTCTTTTTAATTTCTTTCTTAATTTCAGTCTTGACCCAATTATCATTAAGTAGTGAGCAATTCAGTTTGCATGAGTTTGTAAGCTTTCTTTCATTTTTTTGTATGTTTTTTTAATACATATACCCAGATTTAATCTGTGATGGTCAAGTAGGACACAGGGTTTTACTTTAATTTTCTTGTATCTCTTGAGAATTGATTTCTATCCAAGTGTGTGATCAGTTTTGAAGAAAGTACCATGAGCTGCTGAGAAAAAAGTTATATACTTTCTATATTTTCTTTTGTATTTAGGTAAAATTCTCTGTAATATGTTAAGTCATTTTGGTTTATGAAATCATTTATGATAAGCATTTCTCTGTGAAATTTGTCTGGATGACCTGACCTGTCTGTTGGGGAGAATGGGCTATTGAAGTCACCAACTATGACTGTGTGAGGGTCAATATGTAATTTAAGCTGTAGTAGTGTTACTTTTATGAGCCTAGTTGCCCTTGTGTTTGATACATAGATATTAAGAATTGCAATATCTTTTCAGTGGATCTTACTTCAATAAATTTGCAGTGTCCTTCCATGTCCCTTTTGATCACTTTTGGTTTGAAGTTTATTTTGACTACACCAACTTGCTTCTTGGGTCCATTTTCATGGAGTAATTTTTTTCATCCTTTTACCCTGAGGTGATATCTTGATGTTTGGGTGTGTTCCTTGGGTGTTGCAGAAGGATGAATCTTGTGTTTGAATCCATTCTATTAATATCTTTTTAATTGGGGAATGAAGACCACTGTTGTTGAGAGCTATCAATGAACAATATTTGCTGATTTTTATTATTTTATTGTCATATTGTGGGTTTTTTCCCACTCCTTTTATATTTTCTTATCTGAGATTAATAATTCCTTCTGTTTTCTTGGGTGTGGTTTACCTGTTCTCCTTAAAGTTTTTCTTCTAGTACCTTCCATAGGCCTGATTTATAGATAGATACTGCTAAAACTTGGTTTTATCATTAAATGTCTGTTTTTATCCATCTATTGTGAGTGAGAGTTTGGTTGGATACAGTAATCTGGTTTGGCATCTGTGGTCTCTTGAAATTTGTATAACATCTGTCCAGACCCTTCTGGTTTTTAGCATCTCTATTCAAACTCAGGTGTTATTCTAATAGGTCTGCCTGTACATTTTACTTGCTCTTTTTCCCTTGAAACTTTTTATATTCTTTCTTTGTTTTGTACATTTAATTTGGGTTATTTTGTTCCAGGGGACTTTCTTCTTTGCTCCAGTCTATTTGCTGTTATGTATGCTTCTTGTACCTTAATAGGCATCTCTTTAAGTTAAGATTTTCTTATATGATTTTTATTGAAAATTTTCTGTGTCTTTGACCTGGGTTTCTTCTACTTCCACTATTCCTATTATTCATAGATTTGATTTTTTTCATAATGTCCCATACTTCATGGATGTTTTGTGCCTTGTTTTTATTTTGTTTGTTTGTTTAGCATTTTCTACCACTGGTGTATCCATTTCTTCTCTCTTTTATTCATGCCTAAAATTATCTCTTCCACCACCTGTATTCTGTTGCTGCAGTTTGCCTCTGAGGTTCCTGTATGACTTCCTAAATTTTTTATTTTCCTATTTTCCTCAGTTTGGGTTTTCTTTTGACTCTATTTCCTTTCACATCCTGAACTGTTTTCTTTAATTCATACCACTGTTTGTGTTTTCACAGATTTCATTAATGGATTCATTCATATTCTCTTAAAAGATTTCTAACATATTTGTAACAGCTATTTTGTAGTCTTTGTCTTATGCTTCATATGTATTTCATTTCTCAGTGCCTACTCTAGTAGGCTTTCTATGCTTGAGTGGAGACATAATTGTCCTGGCTGTTATTGATTTGTTTTTATGCTGACCTCTAAGCAACTGGCTTCAGGCTGATTGTAATTCTAGGTAATGATACCTGGTCTTATCTTTGTTGGTTCAGTGTTCTTTTCTTTGGTTCTCAGAAGAGTGTAGTGATTGTGGGTGGTCTGTTAGTGAATTCTTCTGAGATCCTGCCAGCTGTGGCCATTAAGAGTCCTGGGTTTAATGTGCTTCTGGTTTCTGGATGGCTTCCAAGCTAAACTTTAAAGCTCATTTTTATCCTTGCATAAAAGCAAAGTCTGTGTAATTACAAAAGAGAGTACAGAATAAAATAATAAGGTAAAAAGTAAAGAAAATTAAAGAAATATATTTTACAAATATATATGACTATCTTAGCATACTTGACTGTTTATAAATTTTGCATTTCAATTTGATATGCTCTGCTTATCATACAATAACTAATTACTTTCACTCTTTCCTTCTATAATTGCTATTTTGTTCAATTAATTTGTATGCTTATACTTGCACTGGTTTTTCACAATTTTATTACAGCTTTATGTCAATTGATTTTACATTGTTAAGCAATTGCTATAATTGTTGATGCATATATCGCAGCAGAAAAAAACATGATAGACATTTCTTACATGTCATATGTGAGAGTCAAAATTAAAATATCTTGACAGAAACACTGGTGGTCTATAAATCCATTTACTTTTAATTCATTTTGATGTGATATTTTTACTGATGGTCTTTATACTGATGTGTGACTTAAGCTCTTACTCTCAATTAAATATGACAAGCAAGAAGAGTCTGACCAGAAGCAGAAATAGAATTATCTGAAAATAACTGGGATACATAAAAACCATTGAACATGAACATGATTTTCTATCCTATAGTAAAGCCAAGCATTACTTGATAAACTGGGGTGTGAGCATTTTCCCTGTTCGTGGAGTGCATTACCATTTTCATTTTCAAAAGTTCAAAAGGATACCCCAAAAGATATTTATTATTTAACAAAAGGTATTATTTTCACCTTGCTACTCTATTGTTGCTAAGAAAATATAAGAAAAATGGTAATAAAGCTGGTAAGTAATAGGATGATTTCATTATTCCTATCATTAAGAAGATATTGAATTCTTTTTGTTTCCTGACTATGACAAAAGTTCAGAAAATGTAATAAGATGTGATCTTAACAGATTTATCCATAAAGACAAATCCAAGTGGTATTATGTGCTAAATTAATTTTCATTAAAACAATTTTGTACATAAATTTAATTTTAAAATTCATTTTATCAGGGCTAGAGAGATGACCCAGTGATTATGAGAACTTAAGACCTAATTTCAGTTCCCAAAACCCATGTTTGACTGCTGAAAACAGCCTCTCATTCCATTTAGAGTAGATCAAAAGCCCTGTTCCACCTTCCTCATGCACTGTACTTATGTCCTCATACCCACAAGCAGACATACATGTGCACACAGCAATGAGGACAAAAATAAGATTTTTTTTTTGAACTTCAGTTTCACCCCCCCAGGTTTTAGCAAAAATGTATATGATGACCAAAGAGAGACTGTAAAATATAATAGTAAAGTAAAATGTCAAGAAAGGAATATTTGATTTATAACAAGCATTTAGTATAGGTAATATATTATCTATTCTTCCTGGACTGGGTAACAATAGGTCATATACTTTTTACATTGATTTTATTAAAAATAAAATGAACTGCAATAAACTAACTTTGAAATATTATCTCTAAATTATCCAGTAAAATCTGAAATTTTTCTCAATTCTTACAACTCATTCTAGTTAATAAGACAAACTTATTTAATGACAGTAAATAGAACAAAGACATGATTTTTCAAGTTATGCCAAATGAGCCACATACATTATATCAGATTATATCAACTATGCCAAAAGTAATTTTAAAATGAGAAAACAACACAATAAGAAAATTAAAAAAATCTCCCCAAATCCACAATTACTAACTAGCTACAAATGATTTCAGAAATTAATATGCTATCATTTGTCCATCTGCATAGGAAAATTCTAAAAATTTAAAAGACTGACTTATTACACTGGTGCAAGGAAACCCAATATCTCAGTGGATCTCTTTTTGTTATAAATTAGCCATTCCAATGATAATATATAACCTTAAAACCACAAACATTAATTACAAAGCAAATAAGGGTAGTTCTATTTACATCACCCCCATCATGCTAATCTCCACTCCATAAATCTCACTGTTCATGTAGCTTTCTCTAAACCAGTGTATTAGTTAGGGTCCTCTAGAGAAATAGAACTTATATAATGAATATATATATATATATATATATATATATATATATATATATATACACACACACACACATATGATTATGAGAATGGTTTATTCATTAGACAAACTGTGGTCCAACTAGTCCAACAATGGCTGTCTATGAGTAGAAAGTTCAGGAATCCAGTAGTTAGTTGTTCAGCCCATGAAGATGAATTTCTCAGGTGTTCTTCAGTGTATGCCAGAATCTTGAAGATGTAAGCTCTAATGCAAGTGACAGAATGGACTTGACAACCAGAGTGAGGGTAACCAGTAAAAGAGCCAAGAGCTTCCTTCTTCAGTGTCCTTTATATAGGCTACTACCAGATGGTGTGGCACAGACTAAAGGTATATCTTCCCACAAGAAAAGATCTAGATTAAAAGTGAAACTTCCTATTTAAATAATTAAAAAATTAAAAAAAATACTAATTCACAGATGAACCCTGCAGCTTGGTTTTCAGTTAGTTCCAGACTTAGTCATGCTGAAGACCAAGAATAATTATAATTACCAGCTTTGACCAATCATTAAATTAACATTCTTTGCTTTGTTTTGATTTTGGTACTAATTGTAAACAAAATAAAGTGCAGACTTATTGTGAAATTTATGTTCCAATATTATATGTGTTCAATTGCCTTATATACCATATCTGTATGCATTTATGTCCTTTCCATACTGTTTCCTTCATTATAGATATCCTTTTTCTTCTATACTTCTGTTAAAATTTAAGTTAGTTGATCAAATAAAGTTATCTTCTACATGTCTATATTGCAAAATATGAACACAGGCATTGACCACTAAAGACTACATGTAATATTTTTTGCATGATCAAATGGAAAAATGTATTATAACCATACAATTTAATATAGTGTTGAAGACATTCTTGATAATAATATCACCTTATCGAAGAGTAATAGACTATAATTTGATTCAATGAATCATATTCTCCATTAGATTTGAGGAAGGTGAATTTCAAAAAGCAATAAGATAAATTTTTTGCTAAGCAAAATTTCACTCAAATAATTAAGATTCGTCAAAGTAGTAGTCACCTAAAACATAATGATGAGACTATGGTAATTTGTTGTATACAGCATAAAGATTATTCTACATATTTCTAGGAAAAAAAGATTTACTATAGAAACTCAGATGTTTAAAGTATTTACGCCTTCATACCGCAAATACTAAATACAAAACCAAATAAGGATAGCTATATTTATTTTATAACCATCATGATCCTCTCCAATTCATGCAAGTTTTGAAAGTCATTGCATTAATATTTTTAAAGACATGGATATCAGTTGGATGGCATGAGTAGGTCACAGATTCACTGTTGCTACAATAGTAAAGAAACTATATCTACATCTTTATCTATATTCATGTATATGTAAAAACAAATAAAAAGAGGCCATGGAATTGCAAGTGAATAAGGGGGCAGGATTTATATAGAAGATATTAGAGGAAGTAAATGGAAGGAAGGAAATGATGTTACTATATTATAATCTTAAAAGATGAAAAAAATAAAAAATGAAATTGGAAATTGAAGAATTTTTTTTCTCTCTAGTCTTGGTGAATGTGAAATATAAGGGTAGATGAAATCTGAATGGTATATAATTAGTGATTTCCAGCAAATCACTACCAATAATAGTTCTATTTTATGATTGATAAAATTACCTAAACTACCTCTTCTGTTTTTTTTGTAATCTATTTCAGTGGATTACACAAGCAGAATATAAGTTGTATCTATAACCTTAATGGTTAAATATTATCTCAGGAATATGGGAAAATTGTATCTCAGGGTGATCTCAAACATATGACACTATAGAGGGTTTCCCAATTTTCATCCCTGATAGAAACAACTTCCTGAAATTACCAGTGTGTAAGCATCATTAAAAAGAGATAACAAATCAAGGAGAAAAGCAAGAGCACTTGAAAAAATTACAGGAAAAAAAAAGACACTTCTCTCTTAAGCACAGACAACATGGAAACACTTTGTCTGAGGGCAACAGAGTGAAATAAGCAATCAATAATATCATTAAACATACAACCAAGAATGCCTTACTAAACCCTAACACTAGGACTCTACCAGCCCCAACTCCAGGACAGCCATACTACCTACAGCCTTAAGTTGTAAGCATGCACCAGTGCTCTAACTATTGTGATCCCTTACTTCATGCTACACTCCATGGTCAGTCTAGCCCTGTGGCCTCGTGTTCTATGCTGTCCCTTGTAATTCTGGTTCTTATACTTACCACAGTGTCATCCCAGCATTTATAGTTGAGGTTCAAGTTTAATCCATACAGACCCCACATCTAGTCTTATCCCATTACCTGGATGGATTCTAGTATCCTTGATTCTAGACCAGCATCTAAATAACAAGCTCTATGCAGTCTCCATTGCCAATTATTTTTATATTTTATCAGGCACAAGGATAGAATCCCTTGTATTCTCAAACCTCACAGTAGTTGTCCTAGATCCAAGCTCCAGAGCAGAACTCCTGGTATCAGAAGCCAGCTGCTCCCAAAACTAGGCAGCCTTTTGCAGTAATCTTATTGTATCTGCCATCCCTATGATACTGTGTTGCTGTACCATGCAACTGGATTTTTTTTGCTGTGTCCCACCCAGTCCTGTAGCCACCTAGACCCAAATAAACACACAGAGGCTTACATTATTTTTCAAACTATATGGCCTAATGGCTCAGGTTTCTTGCCAGCTAGCTCTTACATATTAAATTAACCCAATTTCTATAAATCTATACTTTGCCATGTGGCTTGTGTGTTACTGGTACTTTACATCTTGCTTCTTCTGGTGGTGACTAGCAGTGTCTATCTGCTCTGCCTTCCTCTTCCCATAATTTTTCTCATCTGCTTGTCCTATATTTCCTGCTTGGCTACTGGCCAATTGGCATTTTATTTATCAACCAATCCGAGCTACATATATGCACAGCAAATAGAATGACATTCTACAGCAAGAACACTTGATAAATAAACAGGTGCCAGTGTCTCTTTTGTGAATTCAAACTCAAGATTGATCCTCACATACTCTTGTTTCAAGAAATCTCCTATGTACCCAAATGAGTGACATACACTGCTCCCAGATCATATCCATAGGTACAAACTACAGGCCATCCCTAGAATCTGAAACTTCACTTACAAATGCAAATTATTGATCAACATAATGCATTATGTTCCAACTAACCCAATGACAAGGCCTACTCCTCATGTACAAAGTATTAAATTTGTCCTTGTAGATTCAGTTATCAGACTAAACTCACTATTTTTAGGACAATGTCTTTCTACAGAGACCACAGGACCCATGCCTATTGTCAGGTACCCCATTGCCAAGCCTACCACACTTGACAAAAGTGTCCTGATAGTCTTCTTGGACCCAGGCTTAAGGTTCAAATTAATGAGACATACTCAAAGACCATTCTATTGAGCCTAAGACATAGACATGCCTGACCCACAGACTGAGATACCAGTATGATTCCTGTGAATTTAAATGTCATATCATCCTGCTTGATAACACAGACCTCATGAATCAGTCATACAAAAATTCTGTCAGATAGTTTGTCCCAAATCTCTGGGCAGGCTGGATGATGAAGGACTTTCTCTGTGGAAAACAGTCTATTAGAGATGGAAAGATATATTTATTTTGCTAATTCTCAAGCTTATATAATCACAGAAACATGATATCACCAAACCAAACAAATAAAGCCAATAATGGACCAGAAGTAATGGATCTTGGCAAGTAGTTTGAAAAACAACTAAAACAATTCTCTCCCCAATTTGTAAGCTATAAATTGACAAATAAGATAGCAGAGAGCAAGTACAGTTATGTGTTGCTTAAGACTGAAGACATGGTTTCAGAACTGCATCATTAGACACTGTTATTGTTAGGAAAATATCGTAGAACACATTTACACAAGCCTAGGTGGTATAAATCAACCACTAAGTATAGCTTCTTGAGGCAATCAAGAAACATGGTAGACAACAGAACTGTGAGACTGTTGCTATCAGAGCTTGGCAAATCGTTTTGCAGTAAATGCTTTTTTTAAAGAAGAAAAACACACTCAAATTTTTTTAAATGTAGTAAACATGTAAAACAGTAACCTCATAATTTATTAACTTTTGACTATTTAATTTTATGCTTTACATAATTAATTTTATGTGCTACAAAATTTGTACAACAATTTGTATATATATTATAATTGACAAAAAAAGTCATTCTGTGGTACATAAGAGTAAATTTATTAAGGAACCTGAACAAAATTCAACAAGGATATAGAGCATAAAAAACAGAGGTCTTAAGAGATAGCTCAAACTTCAGAGGTCGTATGATCTTACAGAAGACTAGAGTCCTAGCACCTATGTTAGGCAGCACACAAGCACCTGTAACTCGAGTTAAAGAAGATCCAATGCCCTCTTCTGGCCTCTCAAGACACATATAGCATATACATATACAGTTAAAAATTGAAAAATAGTTATTTAATGAAAATATGAAAACAGTTGGGAACTAAAAACCACAATAAATAAAATATAAAATTCAACAGACAATAAATTCCAAAATGTAGAGGATAGGTCATCTGAAATTATCTAGTCACAACAACAAAAACGAACTCCAAATTAATGAACAGTACAGAAAGCTAGTGGAGATGATGCTATATTACCAACTAAAAGAATACATTCATTTTTGGAAATTTCGGGAGGAGTAGCAATAAAATAGTACAGTAAGCTTATATATATTGTGAAACTCAGTGAGTTCAAGTAGATTGTACCAATCTCATCTATGCATCATCTGTAATGTTCTTCCCAGAGAAATCAATTTGTTAGATGAGTATGTGTGAATCATTGTTACTAATTTTCTCAAAACACTAGTGACTATATATGATATTTCTGGAAGAAAAAAATAACAAGTTTTTTTATGAACAGATCTATTTTTTTACAATTCCAGCCATGAGTATTTATGACTGGCAGTGTCTCAATAATTTCGATTTGGATTGTATGTCTTCATCACTCCACCATAAATTGGGTATTTGAGTGGCACAGGTATACAATGATAAAGCTGCCATTGTAGTTTTATCAAATGCACAGAAAAGCAAATCATCATTTTTATATTATTTGAATGATTGTCCACCTGTGCTTTCAAATAAGTCCTTTACAGATTTTACAGCGATGTTATGAAAAATATAGCATTTCCTTCTTTTTTTGTCATATGGTGGTTGGGTTACAAAAACAACAAAATTTGACTTTTGGGCTTGATGGTGGTTGCACATGCCTTTAATCCCAGCAGAGGTAGGCAGATCTACAGAGTGAGTTCCAGGACAGCCACAGCTGTTACACAGAGAATCCCTGTTTTGGAAAAAAAAAAATGTGTTTGGTTTAAACAGTTTAGAAAGGGATATGGGCATCCTTTGTGAAATATTTTGACTTATTTGTTTTTCTCCTATCCATATGCATCTTTATGTAGCTTCCAAAGTTATTCTGTGTGTTGAGTGACTGAAAAGAAGGCTGTTATAGGTAAATATTTAAGATCTTCCAGATCTTTAGTCAAATGAACAGAGTTGTTTCTTCATCTCTCACTGTACTATAGAACATAGATGTTGCCGTGCTTTTATAAATAAAAATTGCTTTTTATTTGATTATTTAATATGTTGATAAAAAGCTGCAAGTATGTGTTTGCTTTATGAATATTTTTGTATTATATAGCTTCATATCTTCAGTGAATTCTTTTCCTTGAAAACAAGATTCATTAAGTACTAGACACAAACTTACCGATTGCTTTCACCTTGGGCAGTATTGTCCACTGGTTTTTACACTGACACCAGCTCCTATGCTACATGTTGCAGACAGACCAAACTTTCATTTACTTTAATCACATATTACTTTCCAAAAGGACACAGAATGCATATCACTAACATTAGATTAAATATAGACACTTCAGATGAGAGAAAAAAAAACAGTTGCATCTTTAAGCTATGCTTTTCATAGGACAAGCTTAGTTAATGGCATTGGATAGTGTATATGCTAGAAAAATTCACAAATATCTATTGATTATGAAATAATATTATGGATTTTATAAGAATGAGATGATGTGTATACTTCCATCAGCATGTCATCATCCTTGGAACTCCTGTTACCTGCACAAACTCCTATTTATACTAACAGCATCCAGCAGTAACAGGCAAGATGTTACCAGACCTTCTGTTAACCCTGAATACTTCCTCATTTATCATGATCTGGCTTGGACAGAGAAGAGATCCACGAACCTCTGCCCTCCTGGGCACACTTTTTCCAATAAGCATGCTAACACGGGCCAGGCAATATGAACGTATAGGGTAAAGCTAAAGAAACAAACTTCTTCCCCTGCCTCCATCTCACATCTTTACTAGTGTTCACAATCTCTGGCTACAGAAGAAAAGACTGTAAGCCACCCATACCTGGAACACACACTTGACACCTTATGTGTTTTCCAGTTTCTAAAGCTAAAGCTGGTGGGATCCCCAGCTCCATGAACATTATCCAAGTACAACCCACCACCCTACCTCCACACTGCAATAATTGTTTATGTTATGAAATGCTGCGTCTTTGCAATAGTGCCAAGATCACTTTCAGCTATCTCATCCACAAGTCAATACCATGAGAGTTTCTCCAGAACTGAATCTTAAACACCAGTGAACTAGGCAAAAATCCATGAAGCAGGGAAAATAACAAATATCAAAACAAATGCCTACTTAACTTAAGTATGCCAGAAAGTCTTAAACAACTTAGTCTACATGAGCAAATCCAAACATTAAAAAATGGAGTATTATTAATCTTAGGAGCTTGTTTATTTTAGAGTAAGATAGAGGGGAAAAGGGTATTGTCTTGGGTGGGTGGAAACATGGGGAGGATCTGAGAGATATTGGGGAAGGAGAGGAGAAACTATAATCAGAATATATTGCATGAAACAATCTATTTTGTATTAAATAAATAAATAAATAATCTAGTAAGATGCCAAGACAGAATGTTTGCTTACAAAATGTATTTTCAATCTCATATTAAAAGCTCCTAGTGACAATGAGATTACAAACATGGAATTCAGAAGAATGATTATAAAAATATTCAGAGATCAAAAGTAAATACATGAATAAATTCATAGACAATAGGAATGAATGAAAGAAGAAAACATAAACACCTGAATGAAACAAGAAAGTCTATTAAAGATGTGAAAATAGAGTTAGGAAAGAGGGACTTGGAGCCCTCATCCCTAGATGCAGAGTAATGAAAGGTGATTGCTTCTGTGGGGGAGTATGTTTCTTTAAAGGTGTTCCTCCTAGTAGTTTAACCTCACTCCAGTGGATGCCTCCCTCTGACATGAATAAATTTGCAGCATAAATTGGACTTGGAGAGTTATTTTTGTAGAAAAGAGCATGGAGCTGGGAGGATCAGGTCTACTGTGCTTCTCAGGTGAGGTACAGGGCCTGGTCTGCTGAGTCTTGCAGCTGGTGATGAGCAGAGCCAGTTCTTCCTAGTATTGTAGCCAGTGAGGGGCCAGGCCAACTCTGTGCAGTCCTATCCTCTTGGCTTTCCATGGTAACAGGAACCATGGACATCAACAAAGACCACAACTGCAGCAAAGCAAAGCATCACCATGGCCCAGGGTGATATGCCACCCACCATAGCCAGCTCCTCAAACCTTCACCTCTTCAGATCTGCTTCTCTCCATAGGTCATGAACAATTTCTCTCTCTCTCTCTCTCTCTCTCTCTCTCTCTCTCTCTCTCTCTCTCTCATATATATATATATATATATATATATATATATATATATATATATATTTTAGGCTAAATATGGAGTTTATTGAAATGTTAATTTCTAATATTCATTTTGTTTTGCTTCAGTATTTCTATCTCATTGTTGAATTTTATTTTCCTTTGGTAATTTCACACATGTCAACTCCCCAGTTTTGTTTTCTCTTCAATTTTATTTTATTTTATTTTTTTGGGGAAGTTGCAAAGGTAGAGGGATAGGGAGATGAATGGGATCAAAATGCATGATGTGAAAGCCACAAAGAATAAATAAAAAGTTAAAAATAAAATAATAATAATTTAATATGAATGGACTCAATTCCCCACTAAAAAGACTCAAGTTAAGGAATTGAATCAAAAAACAAGATCCCTCTTTTTTCTGCTTCTAAGTAACACAGCTCACCATCCAAGGCATATACAGTTGTGGTGATATTTTATTTGTGCTCTAATAAATAAAGCTTGCATGGAGATCAGAGGGAAATGCCAGCTACTATATTAAATATATTGGCCAGGTAGTAGTAGCACACACCTTTAATCCTAGCATTCAGGAGACAGAGATTCATCTGGATCTCTGTGAGTTCAAGGCCACACTGGAAACAGAGCCAGGTGTAGTGGCACACACTTTTAATCCCAGCACTAGTTAACCATAGAAGTCTGGAGGTCTGTACAGATAGACAGAAAGTGATAGAACTTGGCAGAAAGAGGAAGTGATGTAGCTGGGTAGAGAGAGGAAGTAAGATGGCAGAGCACAGAAAGCTATATAGGCATGAGTATACAGAAAGTAGCTCTCTCAGGCTGAGAATTTCCTAGTGGTAAGAACTTGTGGCTGCCTTGTTTTACCCCTCTGATCTTTCAGTTTTCACCCCCATGTCTGGCTCTGGATTTTTTATTAATAAGACCATTTAGCAATTCTTGTTACACAGCCTCAGCCCCGGCTCTGTAGCAGGTCACCAAATATGGCCTCTCCTTCCTCTTTACCCTATTCCCGTGGTCTATACAGATTCTGGTGGTACACCTTGCTTTCCCCCCTCCAGTGGATTTGCTCAGTTTGACTCTTCCTTCTAACCCATCTCAATAAACAAGTGTTTGCTCCCAATACCTAAAAACATTTATACCTGGGACCCCTGTTACCACACCTGGCAGTATCTCAGAAGCATTCCTTACCAGGCAACTCACAGCCACCACACTTAACTAAGTACTGGGGATGGCCACAGAAACCAGGCAATGGAACATGTACCATACAAAGATAAGAATAGCTATCAGTACCTATAATTACAATCAGCTCAAAGTCTAAAATACATACAAATATAAAGGCAATCCAACAAGTAAACATAATCTTATCAATAAAAACCAGGAATCAGATATCAGGGTAATAAGCTGAAAGATTAGAGTAGCAGAGGAGCAGCCACCAGTGACTTCTTACCTCTCCATATCATCTGACCAAAAAAGGGAAGAGATCCTGTCTCTACCCCACCTTACCACTTCCTGTCTATACCTCCAGAGTGCTGGAATTAAAGGAGTGAGCCACCACCACCCAGTTTCTATGGTTAACTAGTGGCTAGCTTCACCCTCTGATCTCCAGGCAAACTTTATTTGTCAGAAGATAAAGTATCACACAACAGCAATCTAAATGAAATTTCCTAATCACAGGAGAAACAGAACCCCTACTGGACATCTAGAAGCACCAAATGAAGCTTCCAGTGCTAGTAACAGGTTACATCTAATTTAATTGTTGATCAAAGGGGATCCCATGGAAACTCCCAAAAACCCAGGCTATGGCCAAAGCTATTAGTTGTTTCCCACAAATGTACAGTAAAGCTCTATTGCTGAAGACAAGACCTACACAAATTGACCATGGAGCTGAGCTTGTGCCTACCTAGAGCCTTCACCCCTAAGGACTAATATTCATGGTACTACACGGTACTTTGCTAGCTCCAAAAATATAAAGGTAAACACCAACCCAGCCTCTAATTCTTCCATCTACAATAGTGACCTGTGGTGATATATATTGTGCATCCCACTAAACTTATCTGGGGTCAGAGAACAGAACAGCCACTATATTAAACATAGAGGTTAGGCAGTATTAGCACATGCCTTTAATCCTAGCATTCCAGAGGCAGAGATCCATGTGGATCTCTGTGATTTCAAAGCCACACTGGAAACAGCCAGGCATGGTAACTCATACCTTTAATCTCAGGAAGTGATGGCAGAAAGCAGAAAGGTATATAAGGCATGAGGACCAGGAACTTAGAGCTGGTTAAGCTTTTAGGCTTTTGAGCAACAGTTCAGCTGAGACCCATTCCAGATGAGGACACAGAGGCTTCCAGTCTGAGGAAACAAGATCAGCTGAGGAATTGACAAGGTGAGGTAGCTGTGGCCTGTTCTGTCTCTCTGATCTTCCAGCATTTACCCCAATACCCAGGTCCAGGTTTATTCTTATTAATAATAAGCATTTAAGATTCATGCTACAGTGACCTAAAAGATACAGTGGTATAACAGTGGCACAAAGTTTTTGGGAATAATCAACCAATATCTGATTAGATTTTTTGTCTACTCCATGAGGTGAAATACAGACCTGACACTGCTCAGGTGGCCAAGAACCTGAGAATAGATAGGCCATGGACTTAGGGGAAAACCAAATACTACCATTTTTGGTAAAGGAATGTAGCAATACAATGACTCCTACTTATATTCTGCTTTACCCATAGATCAGTCATCATCAGATAATCTTCCTCCTGCAGTAGAAGGGAAAAATACAAACTCTCATATCCAGACAATTGTGTAAAGTATGAGAGACCTTCAAATGTTCAGTCCTAAATGGTGTGTCTCCACCAAATGCCTTCCTTCAGGGATCAAGGAATTTTGAAGAAAAGGAAGCAGAAAGAAAGTAAGAGCCAGTAGGGATATAAGACACCAAAGAAACGAACATTCTAAACACAGTAGGACAGATGCACAAATGAACTCACAGAGTCTCTGATGTCATACACAGGGCCTGTGTGAGTCTGTAGCAGATGGGATGCCAGTACTGAGACAAGTCCCCATCCCTAACACAGAAGCTATCTCCTATCAAGTACCACTTGAGAAAAATTTGTTTTCTACAATGGAGATGTTAGTACAAGGAGGTTTTTTTATTTATTTATTCATTCATTTCTTCTTTGTTCCATTCATCATTTAGTAATGAATTGTTTAATCTTCAATAGCTTGTATATTCAGTAGAGATTTGTTTGATGTTGATTTTAAATTTTACTTCATTGTGGTCAGATAGAATAGAAGTGGATATTTCAAGATTTTCCAATTTGTAAAGATTTATTTGCTGTCCCATGTGTGGTTGAGTATATTATGCATTCTTTGGTACTTGGATGGTATATTCTCTAGATAGCTTTTAAGTTCACTTGATGTGTTGAATCAATTAATTCTTATGTAATATCTTCCAAACCAGAAAAATTAAACCAAGATGAAGTCAACAACCTAAAGAGACCATAACAAATCAGGAGATTGAAAGAGTACTTAAAAGCCTCTCAGGTAAAAAAGAAATTCCAGAGCCAGATGGATTGACAGTAGAATGCTACAAGACATTTAGAGAAGATCTATAGTCCATCATTCTTTAAGTATTCAAAAAGATAGAAACATACAGAATTCTACAGAATTCCTTATATGAAGCCAGTATCACAATAATAGCATAAAATAGTACAGATACAACAACTATGCTAAAGTATAAGCCAATAATCCTGATTAATAGACTGAAAATTACTCAATAAAATACTTACTAACAGAATATAGACATATAGCAAAAAGGTTATCCACCATGACCAAGTAGGCTTTCTTCATGAAATACAGGGATGATTGAACATATGTGCATCAAAATTATAATTAGCTATATAAGTGTACTTATGACAAAAATCATATGATCATTTCAATAGATGAAGAAATTTTTTTTCAAAATCTAGCCTACCTTAGCAATAAAAGGCCCAGAGAATTAACAAAGGTCTAGAGAAAACATAAATAGCTATATAAATAAATAGCTATGTATGAAAAACCACACCCGACAGCATCTTAAATAGAGAATAGCTTAGCACAATCCCACTAAAGTTAGGAAAGAAATAGGCATGTACATTATCCCCATGAATTTTCCATGTTGTATTTACTAGCAAGAAAAGGAAATTAAAGAGATACAAGCTTGGAGAGAATAAATAAAACCATCTCCATTTGCAGATAACATGATAGCATACATTAAACAACCCCAAAATCATACAAGAAAACTTCTGGAAATCATAAAAAAAATCAGCAATGTGGTAGGATATGTAATCAATTTAGACATCAGTAATTTTCTATACACACACACACACACACACACACACACACACAAATTTCTACAGAGAAGGGGATCATGACTATACTCTCATTTACAATAGCCTCAACAAACAAAATATCTAGAAATAAACTGAATCAAGTAAGTGAAGAACTTACACCTTACATAATGTGAACTTCAAACCCTTGCAGGAAAAGATAAAGGCACTAGAAAATGGAAAGATATACTATGATCATGGATTGTATAATTATTTTTGTGAATACAACTATTTTATCAATAGCTATTTATGGATTCAATGCAATCCCAATCAAATTTCCCACTTCATTCTTCACATTATATATAATTCCCATGGAATCACAAAATGTTTCTAGATAGCCAAAGCAGTCCTGAACAAAAGGCTCATGCTGTAAGCCACAATAATATGAAGTAGGATTTCAGTGGATTATGACAAGCTAATACCCGGAAGAAGCCAAGGGCCTTCCAGGGGTCAAGTTGAGGCTCAAGGAGTCTTGGTGATATTGGGTTTTGATTGCCCAGCCACCAAGTGCACATTCCTGCCCTGCCAGAAAACCACAGTAGCCAAGATAGCTTGGACAGAAAAGGGGTCATGGGAAAATAAGGCAGTTTTATTTTCACTCATCACTGATAGATTACAAACACTTTAACTAATCATTTCTAAGAATATAGCTGAGCTCAGATCTTAACCAAAATTAGCCCTCAGTTAATTCTATTTCCCATTAGCCACTTCCCTTTTTGGGTTTCAGATGACGACTGGCAATTACTGTTCTTTTGTGTGGATCTTATTGCTTCTCCTTTTGACCCTGAAGGAATTCAAGCCTGGTGACTTTGTCATAGCCAGAGCATTGCTAATGCATGGATATATAGCTGTAAACCTCAGATACTTTAGGGAGGAGATGGAGAAGGAAAAAGAGAATGGAAGAACCAGATGGGTAAGAACTGGAGGAGAATGAATTGAGACAGAAAAGAACTAGATTAGAGGAAAACTAGATTGGAAGACTAGAAGAGAGAACTAGAAGGATGAGATGGAATATGAGGAAGAGCCAGATAGGAAAGAAGTAGGTGGGTAAGAACGTGATGAGAAAGACCAAGATGGGGCAGAACTAAGACAGAGGAATTAAGATAGCGCTTAGAGGGAACAGCAGAAAGATGTAGAGAGAATCAAGAAAGGGGCAATTTATGAGAGCAGAAAAGAATGTGTGTAGCAAAAGAACTGACTCAGAAGAATAAAGTGTATAGACTAAAGAATTTCGTGTTTATAGATTTATTAGAGAATCCCTCAGATTAATCTGCCACCGGTAGCTTCTCCTCTGGAACTCTGGGTGAAGGCAATTGAGGGGCTGGACCTCAATAGCTTTCATTAGGCACAATGCTGTAGGGATTACTATTCTATATTTGATGATATATTACAGATTCATAGTAATAAAAAAAAGTATGGTACTGACACAAAAGCCGATATATAGACCAATAAAACAAAATTGAAAACCCAAACATAAGCATGCATAACTTCATTCATTTAATATTTGACAAAGATGTTGAAATATGAGCTTAATAAAAAGCATCTTCAACTGATGTTGCTGGAAAACTGCATACCTACATGCAGAAAAATGTAATTAGACTCATATCTATCACTTTGCACAAAATGTAACTCCAAAAGGATCAAAGACTTAAACATTAATTATAAAACAATGAAACTGCTAGAATAAAACATAGGCAGTATCCTATATGATATATATATATATATATATAATGTGTGTGTGTTGTGTGTGTGTGAGAGTAGAGAGAGAGAGAGAGAGAGAGAGAGAGAGAGAGAGAGAGAGAGAGAGAGAGAGAGAGAGAGAGGACTTTATCAATAAGAATCCATTTGCCAAAGAATTATGACCAACAATTATCAAGTTGGACTTAATGAAGTTAAAATGCTTCTGTACAGCTTAAAAATAAACAACCAGTTGAAGAGGAGGTCCATGGAATGGCAGAGAATCTTTACACCTGTACATCTGACAGAGGATGAAGATACAGAATGTATAAAAAACAACAAAGAGAATGAAAGAATGACCTATTTAAAAACTGGGCCTGAGACCAGAACAGAGAGTTCTAAAAAGAAAAAAAATGAATAAGAAATATGTTTAAAATACTCACTGCTCCTAGTGATTAGGAAATGCAAATCAAAACAACTGTGAGGTTTTATCTTATACCTTTCACAATGGCAAAGATAAACAAAACAAGCAAAATTAAATGTGGGAAGGGCTGTGTGGGGAAAGGAACCATCATTCACTGTTAGTGGTACTGCAAACTGGTGCAGCCACTATGGAAATTAGTGCGAACTATTCTCAAAAAGGTAAAAATAAATCTATTATCCACCTTGTCTTTGTCATATGCCTAAAGAGCTGAAGACACTTGCTCAGCCATGTTCCTTGCTCACAATAGCTAGGAATTGAAAATAACCTAAATATCCTTCAATCAGCAAAGAGATAATATAAATTTGGTAAATGTACACTACTCATTAGTGGATGGAACTAGAAAATACATTGATTCAGGTGAGCAGGACTCAGAAAGACAAATGTTACATCATCTCTCTCATTGGAGACTCCTAGCTACAAGTTTTCAGATGTGAGTACATATCCTGCAGTAACATCAGAAACCAGTAAACTAAAAAGAGACTGTCTCTGGGGTAGGTGGATAGAGGAACAGAGAGGGCAATAGCAGGGCATAAGTAATCATTGTGGAAATTGGAAAAAGGAAGTGCTCTGATTAGGGCCTGAGGAGATAGATAAATAATGGAAGAAGAAGGGAAGAGGATAAAAGTAACAGTAATGATATTTGGGGAAAGTCCTGAGGAATCATCCCAGTCATATTTACATAAAATAACCTATAAAACATGTAAGTCTGTGTATAAATGTACATACATAGTTAAATTAAATTTTCACATTTGGGCTGATGATGCTTCTTCCATGATCCAAAGAACACCAAACAAAATCCCAACAAAAAGCATAAGACCCTCTCTTTCAAGTTGTTGGCAAAGGTATCCAAGAGACCCTCAAAACATAAAGGCTATTGCTATTGTTGTTGATTGCCCATAGAGCTGGAAGTTAAGTCCCTACTGTTGAAGATACCATATGCTTCAGACACAGGGCTCAGAGGCCCTGATTTGGAACTGACCTGAATCCCTGCTCCCTAAGGACTAGCTTTCATGGTAATGGAGGGCACCATTCATGATGCTGAAGGAGGGCGATGATCAACAGTCCTATTCAGCAATGAGGCCTAAGATCCGCAACAATCACCAACAGGGAACAGTAACCCTAAGGGTAAAATAGTGGCACATATACTTTGTTGGAGAATAAAACCTCTCTAACAGGACTTGAGATCCACTCAACAAGAGTGAAATCATGCTCTGTACTGTAAACCTAACCAACTGCCCAGTGCTATTTTACTCATGGATAAATGGAGGAGAACCTACAACCACCATTTTATGAAACATAACATAATATGTAACTACACTCAAAGTATTTGCCCTTATACCCACAGATAAGTATAGTCCTCAACCATCATCAAAGAAAGTTCTCTGTAGCTAGAGTTTTCTCTAGTCCTGGCTGGTCCAGTCAGGAAAAATCTCTCTCACCCACCAGTCCTGCAGTTGCTCAGACCCAACCAAATAAACACACAGAGACTTATATTACTTATAAACTGTATGGCCATGACAGGCTTTGTGCTAACTGTTCTTATATCTTAAATTAACCCATTTCTATTAATCTATAAGTTGCCATGTAGCTCGTGGCTTACCGGTATCTTAACATGTTGCTTCTCATCATGGCAGTTGGCAGTGTCTCTCTGCCTCAGTCTTCCACTTCCCAGAATTCTCCTCTCTCCTTGTCCCACCTATACTTCCTGCCTGGCTACTGACCAATCAGTGTTTTATTTATTAACCAATTAGAGCAACACATTGAACATACAGAACATCCCACAGCAATTCTCTTTGGAACACAGTGGAAGACCATTATAGAATAATCTCAACCAATCAAAATGCACAGTTTTAGAGCACAGTTACAATGGATACATTTATAAAACAACTCCTGCAGCTAATGCTCTGGGAACATTGTAGCACAGAGGACATAAGACAGTACTAACCATAGGATTGCAGAATTTGCTGTGAGGCAGTATCTCCTAGTAATGCCAGAAGCTACACTCATAAAGCCTTGTGATCATGACTGCTTATAAAATGAGCTGTACAAGGATAACACCAATGACCATGCCAAAGTAGACTGTATTAAAGCAAGCCATGAAAACTCAAGCCTACACAAAGGACTACAGGGAACTAAGGAGTACTGAGAAGTAGAGAAACAGTCTTCCCAGGAAAAGCATACCAATTGTTTACCTGTAGCTGAATCTTAAAGGGTCTTATTAATGAAAACAAACCTGGGCTCAGGTATTGAAATGAATGCTGGGAGATCAGAGAAGCAGAACAAACCACAGTCACCTCACCTTGTCAATTCTTCAGCTGATCCTGTTTCCTCAGACTGGAAGCCTCTCAGTCCTTATCCAGAATGAATCTCAGCTGAACTGCGTCTTGAAAGCCTGAAATCTTAACCAGCTCTAGTTTCTGGTCCCCATGCCTTAAATATCTTTCTGCTTCCTGCTATCACTTCCTGGGATTAAAGGCTCTTGCTACCATGCCTGGCTGTTTCCAGTGTGGCCTTGAACTCACAGAGATCTAGGTGGATCTCTGCCTCTGCAATGCTAGGATTAAAGGTGTGTGTGCCACCATTTTCTGGCCTCTATATCTAGTGGCTGTTCTATTCTCTCACCCAGATAAGTTTATTAGGGTGCACAATGTTTTGGGGAACACAATATCACCACAGTCACCCAATACCAAATACTTAGCCCTGAAATCATACATGCAACAACTAGATTATAAAGACTGAGCAGGTTATATTTAGAATATATAATCTGAATGTCATGGTTAGATATTATTATGAAAACAATATACCAGTCATGTGTTCACACATTTCCGATTAAAGTAAAACCAAAATAAAAGTTATCATAAATTTCTTACCCACAAGCATGGGAATCCTAGACTCCAACTCAAGCATGTACCATGCCTTGATAATATTCTGAAGTACTTCAAACTTAGTTGTATTCCTGTATGGGTAATGAAATCATGTTATAGCACTTTTTGATGAATATCACTCACAGCAAAGAGAATAATCTAAAATAGAAAAAAGTATAATTCACTCTTTTACAGAAGTGTATTAAAAACAATTTATTTATCTATGTTTAATTTATTCTGAAGAAATCCCTGACAATATTACCAGGTGTAGATTAATTGTTAATTTATCAGAAAGAAAAAATAACTGATTAGAACCATTTGCTGAGACAAATGTGTTACAGGAAAATGAAAAGCAGGGAAAGTCTTGAAGATAATCATCTAGATAATTTCTTTTGAGACTTTTAGTAGTGAGAAGAAAAAAATGATCTGAAATAAAGCTGCTTGAAACATTAAAAACAATGATAGACATAGATGATATATTTGTCTTTTCTCCACTGCATTCTATTCTGGTACCTCTCATGTGGTCTTGGAATTTGAGGCAAAAATTTGGATGAATAGTAGAGGAAAAAGGCAGAACTAGTAGAGTCTGAGTATTTGCACACATTTGTGTGCCTAAATGAGCACATGGAGATTAAATAACCAAAGTGTATGTCCTTTCTATCACTGCATTCTTCTTCTTCTTCTTTTTTTTTTTTTGATTCAAGGTCTGTCCTTGAGCCTGAGGGTTTGATTATCTCAGCCGTGGAACAACTCAGAAAACCTGAGTTTTCCTTCTGCCACTGAACCCTCAAAACTGGATCTAAAGACCCACAGGAATGCCCAGGCTGATATATGAGGACTTAGATCTGAACTTTTGACCTCATGATTGAGCAGAAAGTGCTCTTAACCCCTTAGATATCTCTTCAATTCCAGATTTACTCTAACTTAAAATTACAATATGTCTCAGAATAATGAGCTGTAAATGCATAGGTTTTAGTTCACATGGGGAAGAAGAGAACTCAATTTTCCTGAGCTGTATTTCAAATGTAATTATTTCACAGGAATATGCATGGGAAGTAAGATTAATGAGTAAGGGCTAGTTAACATTAGGATAAAATTCCAGAGAAAGTATTGCATATTTTTTTCCTGAACTAATTATATGCCCCCTCTATAACAAACATTATTATCTTGATTTTTCTTAGTTGTAACTACTTTTATGAACTGGAAGACTGTTGATTAAATCTGTTGCTTTTCAACCTGCCACTCTCTGACATTCAGTATACACAATGAATTTCAAGGTAACCTTTAAAAAGTCCCCCAAGGGAGAAATTAAATATTGTTTCTATCGAAGTCGAGAATGCAGTCATTGGTGTACGTACCCTCAAAGTAAGCTTTGGAAATATAATCATGGATATCAACTAGAATGCATGTTTTAATTTCATAAAATTAATAAGATCCTGGAGTTCCAAAATATGCTACAAAAATAATCAGTAATAAAGTCTTTCATCATACACTCAAGGTATGACCAATTGCCTTAGTGTTTTCACAACAATTTTTAGTTTTATTTCTAAAAGTTATACATCATAGAGAACTAGCAAATTTTTGCCAAACCAAGATAATTGGAAAAATTTGGCCAAATGAGAGTGTGGATTCATGAAATCATAATTGATGATCAACATAAGCAACTGTTATTGATATAGAATAATATATATATATATGTATATATATATATTATTTTGATTGATGTGTATGTGCCAGTTTTGGCTATCTTTGGATGCCAAGAAAATACTAATGCCTTGTCCTAGAACTTTTGAAACTTCCAAACTGTAATAAATAAATCTTTACTCTTTTTAATTTATGTAGCCTGAAATATTCTGTTAGTGCAACATAAAAAGTTGTGGTGATATATTGTGTACCGTAATAAAATTTGCTTGAAGATCAGAGAACAGAACAAGTCACTAGATTGAATATAGGGGCCAGTCAGTGGAGGCATACACCTTTAATCCTAGTACTCGTGAGGACGGATCTCTGTGAGTTCAAAGCCACCATGGACTACATAACATTGACTCAGTCTAGGAGAGAAACAGAGTCAGGCAGTGGTGGAACACACCTTTAATAACAGCACTTGAGATCTCATGCCTTTGCTTGGGAAGCACACATGCCTTTATGCCCAGCACTAGAGAGATTGACAAAGGAAATGATATAGTGGACAGAGAAAGGTATACAAGGTATGAAGAGAAAGGAACTAAAGCCTTTTTGGGTGAGGAAGTTCATTCAGCTAGAGTTCCATTGGCTGAAGCTCTTGTTCAGGCTGAGGAGTTGGTAAGGTAAGAGGTGGTAGCTGTGGCTTGCTCTGCTTCTTTGATTTTTCTGCTTTCTCCCCAATATCTGGTTCTTGGTTTCTTATTATAAGACCATTTTAGCAATTCAAGTTACAAAAAGTATTAAGATAGTATGTTCCATTAGCGTGCACTTTACCAAATTCCTTAAATGCAAATGTTGTGTGCATCCTAATCAGAAGTACATGTAGCATGTATGTTAGTAAGAGGACAAGGTAAAACTAAAACATCAGGAAGAAAGTTACATCAATATGGACTGCCATAATTTGGAATAAAATTTCAAGATAAAATTTGAAAATAGAAAAATTATGCATTAATATTTGAAAGTCATATAACTTTGTCAAATTTTAAGGGTGGGCTGTTTGAATACCTACAATGAGAAATGCTCTTGTGTGTCTAGTGGATCAATACAGGATCTAGAAGCAAATTTTTATGAGCCATCAGCAGATCTGGGAACCTTTATAAAGAAAGTGAAGGAATCGATCTTAAGCAAAATCACAACTTTGTCATGGTTAAAAAAAAACAACCTATGTTTCTGTGAAAAAGACAGTGCATTTAGCAATTTAGTCTGTTACCCTACCTAGTGTTATAATAGCCTAAATTATTGGGAAAGGAGATATTGAGAAATAAGATTGTCAATAAAATTTGAAAACAATATGTCACTAAATAAAATATATAATAAAATAGAAATTGTAAACTGGTAACTTTCAAGGCAAAAATAGACAACATATTATTTTATAGTAATATATGCAGCTGTGTGTATTATTTTCTGCTTCCAGGCTAGCAAGATGGGATAGCAGGTAAAGACACTTGCCACCAAATCTGAAAACCTGAGCTTCATTTGTGGAACCTGATAGAAGAGAGACCGACTCCAAAGAGCCATCCTTTGTCTTCCACATATAGAAAATGGCACATGTGTATAGCCATAAGTTTTCCAATCCCACCCAGATCACAGCTGCTCAGACCCAAATAAACACACAGAGGTTTATATTAATTAAAACTGCTTGGTCATTAGCTCAGGCATATCACTGACTACCTCTTACCTTTAAACTAACCCATAATTCTTATTTATGTGGCTGGGTACCTTTCCCAAGTTCTGCCTTCACATCTTGATTCCTCTGGTCTGGCTGGTAACTCCTGACTCAGCCTTCCTGTTCCCAGCATTCTCCTTTCTCTTTATCCCACCTATACTATACTTCCTGCCTGGCTACTGGCCAATGAGCATTTTAATTATCAACCAAATCAGAGCAACACATTCACAACATATAGAGCGATATCCATAGCACTTCCCCTTTTCTTCTTTAGAAAGAGATCACATTTATAATCAACCTGTTTAAAATAAAATTAACATTCATAAACTATATTTTGGGTATTTGGGTGTAGCTTCTCATACTACTTCCTGCTGGATGAAGGCACTGGCAATCTAATGGGGATCATGAGAAAATTAAGAATTATGGTCAAGTCCTGACTGTAATAGTCTGTGAGCCTGCATTGTCTGAGCCAGTTGCCTTGAAACCTTTCTAGATGTTGGATGATCTAGGCTATGGGGTCATTGGAGACCTTTCAGGGGGTTTTGGCTGGTCAAACCTGATGTATTTTAACCTGGAAGAAATCCATAGCCTCTTGTTTCCTGTAGAAACAAAAACAGAGACTCCTTTCCAAAGCAACATATCCTTAGATCCAAATTTTGAAGTCAAGGTACCTTTAAAATATACATATTGGTTTAACTGAGCAGCCTTTACAATCAACTGTCTTTCTGCAGTTAAAAATTCCAAAGATAACACAATTCAGATTATCTGTGTAATATCCATCATTACATGGCTTATTTTTTATATTACCTTTACTTTCTCTTTAAAGACTTTATTTTTTCAAACTATCTATTTCTTTATATAACTGAATATATTACATTTTTTTTCTCTTCCAAGCCTACATATATTTTATACACACTGTAAACTGTTTAGAGGTTTATCCCATCTGAGTCTGTCTTATTGTAAATCTATTGCTTCAAACTGCAGCATTTTCTGCCCACCTCATCTTCCCAACATGGAGGTGGTATGTTTACCATGAGCTCTGGGTTTGGGAGCTATGTGTACCATCAACTCTCAGAAGCAGTGGATATATGCTTCTATCAAAGCAGGGTGTAGCTCAGAAACCTCTTTTTTGTACTAACAAAGACTAAATCCACCACACAGCATAACGTGTGGCTTATAGACACCTCATTCCTGCCATGCATGCGGTCAAGCCCACATACCATGAACCCACCTGTAGAGTAGCTCAAGCACGCAGGCTGTGGCTAACTTGAGAGGGACAACTAGGAAGCTGGCTTTAGCTCCATTTTAGAATCTTTTTTTTTTTTTTTTAAGCTTTCTCAGGTTTTAGGTGGAACCTCTTGCCCCATGTTGGGCACCATTTGTAGCTGGAGTTTTCTCCAGTCCTGTTGGGGCCCACAGCTGCTCAGACCCAAATAAACACACAGAGGTTTATATTAATTAAAAGTGTATGGCCTAATGGCTCAGGCTTCTTGCTAGCTAGATCTTACATCTTAAATTAACCCATAATTTTTATTTATGTGGCTTCGTTCCTTTTCCCAGTTCTGCCTTCACATCTTGCTTCCTCTATGTCTGGCTGGCAATTCCTGACTCAACCTTCCACCTCCCAGAATTCTTCTCTCTCTTTATCCGACCTATACTATACTTCCTGCCTGGCTACTGGGCAATCAGCTTTTATTTATCAACCAAATCAGAGCAACACATTCACAGTATACAGAGCAATATCCACAGCACATGTGCATCCCCCAACACAATGATGTTTTATTTTTCCCTGATATTTATTTTACACAATTTTAATGTTTGAAAATATCTATTATTATTGAGGTATATTTCCTTTTAATTCTGTCAGCATAAGCTTCATGTATATCTTCACTCTTGCTAGCAAGTGTGTTTATGTCTATTATTATATGTTTTGTCAAATATAAACATTGATTTGGTCAATATATTAGTGGTATTTTGTATGACATTTACTCAAGTATTTCAAATTTTTATGATTAATACTTATATAGTATTTATCACTAAAATGAAATTATTGACAAATTTATTTCTTTCAATGTAAAAGAATTTTCCAACTGTATTATTTGACTGAATTTAATTTGTTTCTATCAATATCTATATTTTGGAACAAATGTTATGTTTAGTGTAATTATAAATAAAGTAAGGGTGTAACATATTTTCTTTTCTCATTCCTGTATTAATTGTAGTTTGCATTTACCTTTTAATTACTTTGTTTTTCTCTAATATGTGCATGTTAAGTTATATTCCAAATATTTTTTCCAAGGAGTAACAATTTTCACCTTCACTTATGAAAATATTATTTGGAATAATGCTACTATAGTGTTCCTAGTATTGATATGTGTGTGTATGTGTGTGTGTGTGTGTGTGTGTGTGTGAACCTACTGTTATTTTCATCACTTCTACAATTTTTTCATAGCAGCTTACATCTTTACACATCATAAAGTCATTAAATCTACAATGTTTATTTTGTTGAATTGTTTTTTCGAAGCATGTAAATGTTACAAATGAAACACATTTATACTACTTCATATTAATCTATATAGGCTCACTTTCTTGTGTCTTCACTTTTGGCTGAAGAACTTCATTTAATGTGTCTTATAAAGTATCTCAGTTATTGACAAACATAACATTTTTTATTTGTAACTATCTTAATTTTTGTATAAAAAGAAAGTTTATATGAATGCAAAATATCAATTTCTTCAGTAGTTTGCATATATCATGCCATTGCTTTAGTTTCCATGATTTCTGATTAGAAAAACCTGCTAATATATTGAGGAACCACTTCATGAAATAGTTTTTAACTCTCTTATTTCAAGGTTTTGTTTTGGTCTATGACTTTTATTAACTTGCTTATGGTGTGTGGAATTTGAATTTTTAGTACTTGGACATTCTTAACATTGAGTGAGTAACTGAAATGTCTCATAAAATTTATGTTTTAAAAGTCATCCATTAATTTTCTGTCATTTTCAATTTTATCTTTCTGTTGGTTTTTTATCTGCAGTACAGAGCCTACACATGATCCCACTGCTGCCTTAGGTGCTGAATGGGCCTCCCAGAGCTGTGGCTGCCTTGCTGCTGAGGCTGTGAACTGAGGGAGAATTCCAGGCTCACTGCTGCCACCTCAGCCGCCTTCACTAGGGAGGCAAATACTGTTTTAACTAAATCTGTATCTTTTTATTTTACCAGTAACGACTTGGGAGCCAGATGCTGGGATGAGAATTTGCTAGCTCAGAGAGCAGAGAAAGCATCTGGCTGACCTTCCTCCTCTGTCATCTCAGAAAGTGAGTTTTCCTATCCCATCTGAAACAAAAACTCCAACCAGATGTCCCTCCCTTCTTCTTCCTGAGCCACTTTCTCTCCAACCTCCCAACTGCCTCATACTCTCTATGGTTATTTCCAGTCAACTGGTTGCTGACTCCACCTCTTCACCTATAGTTGATTTTATTTAAATAGCGCAATCTGAGTGGTCACAGTGTGATCAAATGTCATGCAATGATTTTCCTTTATAAAAATTTTATTTCAGGACATTAACTTGAGATTCAACTCATTTGTCTTTTATTTTTTTTAATTTTCACTTTGCTTCTTAGATTGCATGATGTCAATTAAGGTTCATGTTTGAAGATTCTCCCTCATTTATTATTTTCCTTGAAGTCCACCTACTGAATTTACTTCAACCTCAGAATTTCTGTATGATTCTTTCATTTATAGTGTATAAATCTTTATTGGTATTCTATTTTGTAACACTTTGTTCTCCTAATAACCTCAAATTCCTAAGTCTTGTGTTATCTTTGTTCTTTGAAGTTGTTTTTAATATCCTGTACAAATTTTCAGCTCATTTAAAAATCTTGGGATGCTAAAGATACTTTATTGTGTTAAATGGCTCTTCACATTTTGTTTGAAATTGGACATTTTAGATACCATATTGTAATATATCTATTATCAGATTATTCCAACCCCAAATAACTTGTTATTAGTGGTTAAATATTGTTGTAATAATATTTTGGGGCTTATTTGATTAATCTCCGTGTATTAATTATGTATTCTTGAAAATGTTTAGCCACTGTGTGCTCTGGTAGTATTTTTAAGTTCTTATATTATTGGTTAATGTGCTTCTACATGTTATAATATTTATTGGTCTGCCACTGATTTTCTTCAATAACTTCTTATATCCTACACCTTTCCCCCAGTGATATATATGTACAAAAGTGCAATTTCAAACATGAGACACTTGGACAAAGAGCCTTAGATTTCCTTTGTTCTTTCACTGGATTTTATGGTCATCTAGGGTGACTAACCAGGACTTTCTATTTCTGCATCCTCTTTAGGTAAGTATATGGCCTTCTATAGCAGTGAATCCTGGCTGTAATACATCATAGCTTTCTAAAACTCTGTATTATCACTCAGTTTTCCAATATACTCTTAAATGTCAGACCAGCCTCTAATCGCTTTCATTTTAAAATACAGTACTGGGTACTAAAATGCTTAAGTTTGCTATTGTTTAAGTAACTGTGTTAATCATGATTGTAACTGAATTTGAAAAACAGTGATTTTCCAAGAACTTGCAAGTTTTAGTAAATTATTAAGTGCCCTCTATGGATGATGCTTTTAATAGAGGTACAAAATTAGCCAGGTCTCTCCACTGTCATTAATTTTGCCAGATATTGTCTATGGTATCATTAAGCATGGTGTGAGAAGGGTCACAAATAAAACTGTCAACAATGCTACTGTCTCAAATGGCATTTGTTTCTCTTATATACATTATTTTCAATTTGTTTGATTATTTTTGTTTACTTACTAGACTTGTGAGCTTTTAAAATTTATTTTATATGATTTTCATTATTTTGCAAAGAATAAAGAATGCCAAAATCCTTTCTCTCTCTTAGAAGCTTATTCCTAAAGGAATTTTTTAATTGAGCAAATTATTTAAGGACCATTTCTCAGTTCTGAGATATTACATTTTTGGCATAAAATATTATATGGAATATCTTTATCTGTAAAAATATATTTCATATATTCATGAGACTTGTTATTTACATTAATATGGCTAAAATTATATATAGTTTGATTTTTGTTGAATAATTGAGTCAAACATGATAGAAGTCAAATTTTATGAATTAGAAGTACTATTAACATAAGTCAGACCTGATTTCCACTTCCATGTTATTTCAGACTATTGAGAGAACATTCAGCTTACAATTCAATTTAATTAGATTTTTAGTTTCCCTAAGTATATACAGACTTAAGCCCTGAGACATTGAAGAAACAAACTAGTGATTCCACATGAAGCTAGATATTGAATCATAAGAATAACTTCTTGAACATCTTTAAATTAAAAAAAATATATACATGATGGACTTCCAAAGACCACAGAAGGCCACAGCCAATTAAATGTCCTCACTTAAAGCCGGGCAGTGGTG